>NC_090033.1:16448077-16500577 GCF_037176765.1 Anolis sagrei
AATTATTTTGTAATTATTTCATAATTATTTTGTAATGATTTCGTAATTATTTCGTAATTATTTCGTAATTATTTCGTAATTATTTTGTAATTATTTCATAATTATTTTGTAATTATTTCGTAATTATTTAGTAATTATTTTGTAATTATTTCGTAATTATTTTGTAATTATTTCGTAATTATTTTGTAATTATTTCGTAATTATTTTGTAATTATTTCATAATTATTTTGTAATTATTTCGTAATTATTTTGGCATGTCTGGTGCAAGTTTTATAGTTGTTGTTTGTTTTATCACACCAACAGTCAACAACAGAGGGAGAGGGAAGCTTCAGAAGTCCCCCCCTGTCCCATTTGGAGGTTTTTTTAGCATATTGCGCAATCGCGTCCGCCATTAACGAATCGATTCGTAATTATACAAAATTTCGTATATTTCGAAATTTTTAAAAGGAAAATTTCGGAATTATTTAAAAAAACAAAACGCAAGGGCCCCCTGGAAACAAAACGAGTTTAGAACCAAATTTTTCCGTGGTTACCCAGGCCTACTCTCCACATACAACTCAGCCTGAATACCAAACAAAAAGGTGGCAGCAAAAACAATTGAAGAAACAGTTTCAAAATCTCCCCGTTGCCTCTTTCCTGTTTTAGAAATCCCCCTGCACCGATATAATTTGCTCGGCAGCTTGTGGGATTCACTATTTTGTAATCCCCTCTTCCTTTCCCTGCTAAGTTCCTTATAATTGACGGCAATAAATGACAATAAAGCTATTCTGTTGTTCTACTTTGAGAATTCGGAGCGAGTGGATGAGAGAATACGAAGTTCTACACCCCGCAAAGAATAAAAATGTGTTTCTGGTTCAGAAAAAGATACAGAAAAAACGCACATTCTCTATCGCAGAAAATAACATTCCGTTTCCAAGGACTTTGCACAGCGGGGAGGGAGGTTATTATATTATCCGCAAATAAAATTAGCCAGGATTTGCATCCTTAGGGGAGAGATACACATGCGCCGAAAGAAGAGAAGACAATCACATCCTCCAGTCCTCCGATCCTGCCTTTCGTTGGGTTTTGTATTTTAGTTGTGTGATACCTTAATAATTAGTTGTAATGTTTCACCATTGTCTTATGTTGCTGTCTAATGTGTTATTAGTTGATCTATGAATTTATTAAAATTAGTTTTTGGTCACACTTTACAGCATTGTATGTTGGCTATGGGCATAGCTGAAGACGGCATCCTAAAATGGGCCTCAAGGGATTGCCTCTAGTAATTAGCCTAGTAGATTAAATAATAATAATAATAATAATAATAATAATAATAATAATACATCATATAGATCTTATTTGCTGTGACATAGTGTGTTTTTGTGTCAGTAAAATAATAATAATAATAATAATAATAATAATAATAATAATAATATAGCATACAGATCTTATTTGCTATGACATAGTGTGTTTTTGTGTCAATAAAATAATAATAATAATAATAATAATCCAGCATATAGATCTTATTTGCTGTGACATAGTGTGTTTTTGTGTCAGTAAAATAATAATAATAATAATAATAATAATAATAATAATAATAATAATAATAAGGTTGTTGAGCTGCATGGAGGCTGGTAATAGATTCAAAATAATAATAATAATAATAATAATAATAATAATAATAATAATAATAATAATGTGTTTGAGCTGCAAGAAGAGGTGGGTAATAAATAGATGAAATATAATAATAGTAATAATAATAATAATAATAATAATAATAATGCTTTTGAGCTGCAAGAAGAGGCAGGTAATAAATTGATTAAATATAATATAATATAATAATAATAATAATAATAATAATAATAATAATAATAATAAGGTTGTTGAGCTGCATGAAGAGGCTGGTAATAGATTCAAAATAATAATAATAATAATAATAATAATAATAATAATAATAATAATAATGTGTTTGAGCTGCAAGAAGAGGTGGGTAATAAATAGATGAAATATAATAATAATAATAATAATAATAATAATAAGGTTGTTGAGTTGCATGAAGAGGCTGGTAATAGATTCAAAATAATAATAATAATAATAATAATAATAATAATAATAATAATAATGTTTCTGAGCTGCAAGAAGAGGTGGGTAATAAATAGATGAAATATAATAATAATAATAATAATAATAATAATAATAATAATAATGTGTTTAATAATAATAATAATAATAAGATTGTTGAGCTGCAAGAGGCAGGTAATAGATCAATTATTATTATTATTATTATTATTATTATTATTATTATATGTTGAGCTACAAGACGAGGCTGGTAATAAATAGATTTTTAGTAAATAGATTTAATATAATAATAAGGTTGTTGAGCTGCAAGAAGAGGCAGGTAATAGATCAAATATAATAATAATAATAATAATAATAATAATAATAATAATAATAATAATAATAAGAAGGAAAGGAAAGATGAAAGGAAGGAGGGAAGAAAGGAAGAATCAATAAGAGAAGAGGGGGTGGGAAGAAAGGAAGGAGGGAAGGAAGGAAGGAAAGAAGGAAGGATGAATAAGAGAAGGATAGAATAAGGAAAGGCGAAGGTAGGGAGGAAAGGAAAGAAGGAGAGGAAGGGAGGAGGGAAGAAAGGAAAGAAGAATTAATAAGAGAAGGAAAGAGAGAAGGAAGGAAAGAGAGATGAAAGGAAGGAAGAAAGGAAGAAACAATAAGAGAGGAGGGAGGGTGGGAAGAAAGGAAGGAAGGAGAGATGGAGGGATGGAGAGAAGGAAGGAAAGCGGGAAGGAAGGAAGGATGAATAAGAGAAGGAATGAAAGACTAATGTTCTAAAACTTGGCGGGCTAACAGTGGTAAATGTGTCCTAGAATAGTAATAAGTTCCATGCTGATAGCCCTATCAACGAGGGAGAAAGGAGCCCCTGAAGTTTCCCATTGGCACAATTCCTGAACGGAAAATTCATAACTTCGTTATAGTTACAATACGGACCCTTTTGAAATGATTCACCGCAATTCCTCTAATTTAGTAATGAATATTGAAACCCTGTTTTCCATGGCTGCCACAGTCCTTGGTGTTGAAAGGTGTGTTGCTTCAAAAATTCCCCAAAAATCAGTGGACGGGTGAAATGTTCTAAAACTTGTCGGGCTAACAGTGGTAAATGTGTCCTAGAATCGTAATAAGTTCCATGCTGATAGCTCTATCAACGAGGGAGAAAGGAGCCCCTGAAGTTTCCCATTGGTACAATTCCTTAACAGAAATAGCTCTTTTTAAACAATGTTGTTTGTAAAGGCTTGAAAAATTCCCCAAAAATCAGTGGATGGGTGAAATGTTCTAAAACTTGGCGGGCTAACAGTGGTAAATGTGTCCTAGAACAGTAATAAGTTCCATGCTGATAGTTGTATTGAGGGAGAAAGGAGCCCCTGAAGTTTCCCATTGGCACAATTCCTGAGTGGAAAATTCATAACTTCGTTATAGTTACAATACAGACCCTTTTGAAACGATTCGCCGCAATTCCCGTAATTTAGTACTGAGTATTGAAACGCCCTTTTCCATGGCTGGCACAGGCCTTGGTGTTGAAAGGTGTGTTCCTTCAAAATTTCCCCAAAATTCAGTGGATGGGTAAAATGTTCTAAAACTTGGCGGGCTAAGAGTGGTAAATGTGTCCTAGAATAGTAATAAGTTCCATGCTGATCGCTCTATCAACGAACTTATGAATTTTCCGTTCAGGAATTGTGCCAATGGGAAACTTCAGGGGTTCCCTTCCCCTTCGTTGATAGAGCTATCCACTAGGCTTGGGCGGTTTCATTCGTTAATTTCGTTATTCGTTATTAATTCGTATTTAAATTAGCTTACGATCCAATATTGAGCCATGCAGGAATTGTGTGAGGAGTAATTCGAAACAATTTTTTCAATTTATTTCGAAATTATTTCAAAATTATTTCGTAATTATTTCGTAATTATTTTCGCATGTCTGGTGCAAGTTTGATAGTTGTTGTTTGTTTTATCACACCAACAGTCAACAACAGAGGGAGAAGGAAGCTTCAGAAGTTCCTCCTGTCCCATTTGGAGGTTTTTTTTAGCATATTGCGCAATCTCGTCCGCCATTAATGAATCGATTCGTAATTTTACGAAATTTCGTAAATTTTGAAATTTTTTCAAGGATAATTTTGGAATTATTAAAAAAAACGAAACGCAAGGGCCCCCTCAAAACAAAATGAGTTTAGAACCAATTTTTTTCCATGGTTACCCAGGCCTACTATCCACATGGTACTTATTACTATTCTAGGACACATTTACCACTGTTAGCCCGCCAAGTTTTAGAATTGTATTGAAACACTGTTTTCCACGGCTGTCACAGGACTCGGTGTTGAAAGGTGTGTTGTTTCGGGAGCCTCTTTTCCTAAGCAAATGCTAAAGCTATAAATAAACCCGTCACTGTTCAAACATCCATAACAAATAAGACGCCTTGCTGCGAAAAGCACAGGGAAATTAATTTGGAGCCGCACTTTTGAGCACAACTGTCAAGGTAACGCATTTAATTTCTTCCCTCTTGTCTAAATCGGAGTTTCTCTGATATTTACGGAAAGATTATTAATGCCGCAAAGTGGGGTTTATATATCTGTCTCAATGGCAGATCGGGGGGGAAAATTTACTCAGCAGGCGGGATCTCATTCCTGCCTCCGCAAGCAATTAAATAGGCACTGCTTTGCGGATTAGAAATCTCACGGAACTAGGCATTTCCTATAAAGGCGAACGGAGAGGCAAATTAGCCGAGATTCCAGAAACGGATACATTAACTCAACCATCACAGGAAAAGGAAGGCGCTGTCCGTGGGCTTGGAAGACGACCGGTTGACGTCTTATTTCATTTTAATCAACTGACATTTAACAAAAATGTATACGAAAATTAATAATAATAATATTAATAATAATAATCCAGCATATAGATCTCATTTGCTGTAATAGATAATTACAGTTTATTCTGCAGCTATTGTTGCATTTTACTGATTTTAACTGGGAGGGGGAGGAAGGAAGGAAGATGGAAGGAAAGGAGGAAGGAAGGAAGGAAGGAAGGAAGGAAGGAAGGAAGGAAGGAAGGAAGGAAGGAAAGATAGTGAGAAGTAAAGAAGGAAGGAAAGAAGGAAGCATGGAAAGAAGTAAGGAAAGAAGGAAGGAATTAAGGAAGGAAGGAAAGAAAGAAGGAAGGAAGTAAGGGAGGAAGGAAGGAAGGAAAGAAAGAAAGAAAGAAAGAAAGAAAGAAAGAAGGGAGAAAGAAAGGTAATAAGAAAGGAAAGGAAAGGAAAGGAAAGGAAAGGAAGGAAGGAAGGAAGGAAGGAAGGAAGGAAGGAAGGAAAGAAAGGAGAAAGAAAGGTAATAAGAAAGGAAAGGAAAGGAAAGGAAAGAAGGAAGGAAGGAAGGAAGGAAGGAAGGAAAGATAGTGAGAAGAAAAGAAGGAAGGAAAGAAGGAAGCATGGAAAGAAGTAAGGAAAGAAGGAAGGAATTAAGGAAAGAAGGAAGGAAAGAAAGAAGGAAGGAAGTAAGGAAGAAACAAAGGAAGTGAGGGAGGGAGGGTGGGAGGAAGGAAGAAACAAACTAAGGAAGGATAGAAGGAAGGAAGGAAGGAAAGAAGGGAGAAAGAAAAGAAAGAAGGAAAGAAGGGAGGAAGAAAGGAAGGTAACAAGAAAGGAATGGAAGGAAGGAAGGAAGGAAGGAAGGAAGGAAGGAAGGAAGGAAGGAAGGAACGTGAGAAGAAAAGAAGGAAGGAATTAAGGAAAGAAGGAAGGAAGGAAAGAAAGAAGGAAAGAAAGAAAGAAGGAAGGAAGAAACAAAGGAAGGGAGGGAGGGAGGAAAGGAGGAAGGAAGGATCAAACAAAGGAAGGAAGGAAGACAGGAAAGAAGGAAGGAAAGGAGGGAGGGGAAAGAAGGAAGGGAGGGAGGGAGGGAGGGAGGGAGGGAGGAAGAATCAAAGGAAGGAAAGAAGGAAGACAGGAAAGAAGGAAGGAAGAGATGGAGGGGGAATGTGCTTTTGTATCAATAAAAGAAGAAGAAGAAGAAGAAGAAGAAGAAGAAGAAGAAGAAGAAGAAGAAGAAGAAGAAGAAGTGTGGTGTTGTCATTCAACCTAGCAGTTGCACTTTTGTATTGATTTTGACGTTTGTATATATAGATGTGTTGCTATATTATTTAATAAAATTAATAAGAAGATCAGTTGAACATTTATTTAATGTGAATCAATATTTTAATGTGGGAAATAAACGTATCTAGGTAGATATAAAGGATGAGATTGGTTGAATTGGGTTGATCAGTTAGTTTTATAATAGGATTAAGTCTATGTTCAATATCATAACTCCTTCCTTTCTTCCATCTTTCCGTCTTTCCTTTCTGCCTTCTTTTCTTCTCACATTCTTTCCTTCCTTCCTTCCTTCCTTCCTTCCTTCCTTCCTTCCTTTCTTTCTTTTCTTATTACCTTCCTTTCTTCCTCCTTTCTTCCCTTACTTCTTTCCATGCTTCCTTCTTTCCTTCCTTCCTTCTTTTCTTCTCACATTATTTCCTTCCTTCCTTCCTTCCTTCCTTCCTTCCTTATTACCTTCTTTCTTCCTCCCTTCTTTCCTTCTTTCTTTTCTTTCTCCCTTCTTTCCTTCCTTCCTTCCTCCTTTCCTTCCTTCTTCTTTCGGGCCTCCCCTGTATATCTTAGATGGGACCGAGAGGAGGGCCTCCCCAGTAGAACTTAGGTGGAACTGAGAGGAGGTGGAGCCAAGAGGAGGGGGGACCAAGAGGAGGGGGGACTGAGAGGAGGTGGGACCAAGAGGAGGGCCTCCCAGATAGGAATGAGAGGGGGCCTCCCCAGTAGGACTGAAGAGTAGTGCCTCCCCAGTAGAACTTAGGTGGGGCCATGAGGAGGTGGGACTAAGAAGAGGTGGGACCGAGAGGAGGGCCTCCCTGACAGAATTGAGAGTAGGGCCTCCCCAGTAGAACTTAGGTGGGACTGAGAGGAGGTGGGGCCGAGAGGAGGGGGAACCGAGAATAAGTACTACCAAGAGGAGGGGGACCGAGAGGAGGGGGGACTGAGAGGAGGTGGGACTGAGAGGAGGTGGGACCAAGAGGAGGGCCTCCCCGATAGGAACACGAAATGAGCCTCCCCGGTAGTACTGAGAATAGGGCCTCCCCAGTAGAACTTAGGTGGGACTGAGAGGAGGTGGGACTAAGAAGAGGTGGGACTGAGGGGAGGGCCTCCCCAGTAGGACTGAGAGTAGGGCCTCCCCAGTAGAAATTAGGTGGGACTGAGAGGAGGTGGGACCGAGAGGAGGGGGGACTGAGAGGAGGTGGGGCTGAGAGGAGGGCTTCCCCGATAGGAATGAGAGGGGGCCTCCCCAGTAGAACTTAGGTGGGACTGAGAGGAGGTGGGATTGAGAGGAGGGCCTCCCCAATAGGAAAAGAGGAGGGCCTCCCCGGTAGGACTGAGAGTAGGACCTTCCCAGTAGAACATAGGTGGGAATGAGAGGAGGTGGGACCGAGGGGAGGGCCTCCCCAATGGGAACAAGAGGAGGGCCTCCCCGGTAGGACTGAGAGTAGGACCTTCCCAGTAGAACTTAGGTGGGACTGAGAGGAGGTGGGACCAAGAGGAGGGGGGACTGAGAGGGGTGGGGACCGAGAGGAGGGGGGACCGAGAGGAGTGGGGACCAAGAGGAGTGGGGACCAAGAGGAGGTGGGACCGAGAGGAGTGGGGACTGAGAGGAATGGGGACCGAGAGGAGTGGGGACCGAGAGGAGGGGGGATCAAGAGGAGCGGGGACTGAGAGGAGGTGGGACCAAGAGGAGGGGGGACCGAGAGGAGCAGGGACTGAGAGGAGGTGGGACCGAGAGGAGGGGGGATCGAGAGGAGTGGGGACTGAGAGGAGGTGGGACCGAGAGGAGGGGGGACCGAGAAGAGCGGGGACTGAAAGGAGGTGGGACTGAGAGGAGCGGGGACTGAGAGGAGGTGGGACCGAGAGGAGGGGGGACCAAGAGGAGCGGGGACTGAGAGGAGGTGGGACCGAGAGGAGGGGGGATCGAGAGGAGCGGGGACTGAGAGGAGGTGGGACCGAGAGGAGCGGGGACTGAGAGGAGGTGGGACCGAGAGGAGGGGGGACTGAGAGAAGGTGAGACCAAGAGGAGGGGGGACCGAGAGGAGCGGGGACTGAGAGAAGGTGAGACCAAGAGGAGGGGGGACCGAGAGGAGCGGGAACTGAGAGGAGGTGGGACCAAGAGGAGGGGGGACCGAGAGAAGTGGGGACTGAGAGGAGTGGGGACCGAAAGGAGGTAGGACCAAAAGGAGGTGGGACTGAGAGGAGGGCCTCCCCGATAGGAACAAGGGGAGAGTCTCCCCAGTAGGACTGAGAGTAGGGCCTCCCCAGTAGAACTTAGGTGGGACTGAGAGGAGGTGTGGCTGGGAGGAGGGTCTCCCCGGTAGATTTTAGTGCCCGTGCTGGTTCATAGAAGGAAATGTAGTCTCAAAGCGTCTAGTATACTTTGAACTTGGCTTGAAAGCAACCAAAATACGAGAAATGTCAGAGGAGAGAGGGAAGCCAGGGTCTTATAGAGGTGACTAGGAAAAGTGAGTATCAAAACACAAGTACAAAGAAAGCACGAAGGAGAAACAAAGCGCGGCATTCACACATATTATTTTCAGGAATGCCGCAACCTCGCAATCCGCTCAGGCAACGCTGTTTCTTTCCTGCGGCTGTTTTCTCCGATCGTCGGCGCGGCTATAGAGTCATCACGAGGGAACTGCCCCTGACAGCTCTATCCTCCACGGATTTGCCTAATCCTTTCCTAAATCCGCCTTAAGATGCCGAACAGCCCCGGCGTTTTGTCGTAATGAGTTTAACAACGCCCTCCGCCAAAAAGGAGGAGGCTTCCCTTTTCTCTCGAGCGTGCGAGGTTGCGAGAAAAAGGGAGAAAAGCCATGGCTTTCCCCACGACGCGCAAGAGGGTTTCGTGCAGCTTTATCAGCCTTGTTTTGCTGTATTTCCAAGAAGGCAGTTAGCTTGACACGCCTCCCTCTTGACACATTTCTCTCTTTCGCCCTCCATTCAAATTCTGCAGCACTGCTGGTCACAGCTGACCTCCAACTGGAGTGCTCAAGGGCCGGGGCTTCCCAGTTCTCAGTGTCTATGCCAGAGTTTTTAAGGTTGGCTTTGAGCCCATCTTTCAATCTCTTTTCCTGCCCACCAATATTCCGTTTTCCGAGTTCGGAGTAGAGCAACTGCTTTGGGAGACGGTGGTCGGGCATCCTGACAACGTGGCCGATCCAGCCAAGTTGATGGCGGAGGACCATCGCTTCAATGCTGGTGGTCTTTGCTTCTTCCAGCACACTGACATTTGTCATCTCTCTCCCGAAGAGATTTGCAGGATTTTCCGGAGGCAGCGCTGATGGAATCATTCCAGGAGTTGCACGTGACGTCTGTAGACAGTCCACGTCTCACAGGCATATAGCAGTGTTGGGATGACAATAGCATTATAAACAAGCACTTTGGTCTCCCTCTGGATGTCCCAGTCCTCAAACACACTGCTTCATTCGGAAAAAAGCTGCACTCTCAGAGCTCAGGTGGTGTTGTATTTCAGTGTCAATGTTGACGTCTGTATACTGTCCATGTCTCACAGGCATATAGCAGGGTTGGGAGGACAAGCACCTTGGTCTCCCTACGGATACCCCAGTCCTCAAACACTCTATGCTTCATTCAGAAAAATTCTGCACTCGCAGAGCTCAGGCGGTGTTGTATTTCAGTGTCAATGTTGACGTCTGTAGGCAGTCCATGTCTCGCAGGCGTATAGCAGGGTTGGGATGACAATAGCATTATGAACAAGCACCTTGGTTTCCCTACGGATGTCCCGGTCCTCAAACACTCTTTGCTTCATTCGGAAAAAGGCTGCACTCGCAGAGCTCAGGTGGTGTTGTATATCAGTGTCAATATTGACATCTGTAGACAGTCCATGTCTCACAGGCGTATAGCAGGGTTGGGAGGACAATAGCATTATAAACAAGCACCTTGGTCTCCCTACGGATATCCCAGTCCTCAAGCACTCTTTGCTTCATTCGGAAAAAGGCTGCACTCGCAGAGCTCAGGTGGTGTTGTATATCAGTGTCAATGTTGACGTCTGTAGACAGTCCATGTCTCATAGGCATATAGCAGGGTTGGGATGACAATAGCATTATAAACAAGCACCTTGGTCTCCCTATGGATGTCCCGGTCCTCAAACTGTGCTTCATTCGGAAAAATGCTGCACTCGCAGAGCTCAGGTGGTGTTGTATATCAGTGTCAATGTTGACGTCTGTAGACAGTCCATGTCTCACAGGCATATAGCAGGGTTGGGATGACAATAGCATTATAAACAAGCACCTTGGTCTCCCTACGGATATCCCAGTCCTCAAGCACTCTCTGCTTCATTCGGAAAAATGCTGCACTCGCAGTGCTCAGGTGGTGTTGTATTTCAGTGTCAATGTTGACATCTGTAGACAGTCCACGTCTCGCAGGTGTATAGCAGGGTTGGAATGACAATAGCATTATAAACAAGCACTTTGGTCTCCCTACGGATATCCCGGTCCTCAAACACACTGCTTCATTCGGAAAAATGCTGCACTCGCAGAGCTCAGGTGGTGTTGTATTTCAGTCTCAATGTTTACATCTGTAGGCAGTCCATGTCTCACAGGTGTATAGCAGTGTTGGGATGACAATAGCATTATAAACAAGCCCCTTGGTCTCCCTCCGGATGTCCCAGTCCTCAAACACACTGCTTCATTCGGAAAAATTCTGCACTCACAGAGCTCAGGTGGTGCTGAATTTCAGTGTCAATGTTGACGTCTGTAGGCAGTCCATGTCTCGCAGGCGTATAGCAGGGTTGGGAGGACAATAGCATTATAAACAAGCACCTTGGTCTCCCTACGGATATCCCAGTCCTCAAGCACTCTCTGCTTCATTCGGAAAAATGCTGCACTCGCAGTGCTCAGGTGGTGTTGTATTTCAGTGTCAATGTTGACGTCTGTAGGCAGTCCACGTCTCGCAGGCATAGAGCAGCGTTGGGAGGACAATGGCTTTATAAACAAGCATCTTGGTCTCCCTATGGATGTCCCGGTCCTCAAACACTCTGTGCTTCATTCGGAAAAATGCTGCACTCGCAGAGCTCAGGCGGTGTTGTATTTCAGTGTCAATGTTGACGTCTGTAGACAGTCCATGTCTCGCAGGCGTATAGCAGGGTTGGGAGGACAATAGCATTATAAATAAGCACCTTGGTCTCCCTACAGATATCCCAATCCTCAAGCACTCTTTGCTTCATTCGGAAAAAGGCTGCACTCGCAGAGCTCAGGTGGTGTTGTATTTCAGTGTCAATGTTGACATCTGTAGGCAGTCCATGTCTCGCAGGTGTATAGCAGGGTTGGGAGGACAATAGCATTATAAACAAGCATCTTGGTCTCCCTATGGATGTCCCGGTCCTCAAACACTCTGTGCTTCATTCGGAAAAATGCTGCACTCGCAGAGCTCAGGTGGTGTTGTATTTCAGTGTCAATGTTGACATCTGTATACAGTCCACGTCTCGCAGGCATAGAGCAGGGTTGGGATGACTCAGAACCTTGGTGGGGGCTGGAAGCCTTGGAAGTGCCCACCTTTGCAAAGGCAACGGGAAGAGCCAAGAGGAGGGAAGAGAGGAGGCCGCCTCTCTCTCCCTCCCCCAGGCTGTGCAAGGTGTGCTCTCCCCTCTTTCCCATGCTTCCTACTTTCTTTCTGGCCACTTGGAGTGCTTCCGGTGTTGCTGCAAGAAGGTCCTCCCTTGTGCATGTGGCAGGGCTCAGGTTGCATTGCAGCAGGTGGTCAGTGGTTTGCTCTTCTCCGCACTCGCATGCCGAGGATTCCACTTTGTGGCCCCATTTCTGAAGGTTGGCTCTGCATCTCTTGGTGCCAGAGTGCAGTCTGTTCAGTGCCTTCTAAGTCGCCCAGTCTTCTGTGTGCCCAGGAGGGAGTCTCTCATTGGGTATCAGCCATTGGTTGAGGTGCTGGGTTTGAGCCTGCCACTTTTGGACTCTCGCTTGCTGAGGTGTTCCAGCGAGTGTCTCTGTAGATCTTAGAAAACTATGTCTAGATTTAAGTCGTTGGCGTGCTGGCTGATACCCAAACAAGAGATGAGCTGGAGATGTCTCTGCCTTGGTCCTTTCACTATTGGCTGCTACTTCCCGGGGGATGTCAGGTGGTGCGATACCGGCTAAGCAGTGTAATTTCTCCAGTGGTGTAGGGCGCAGACACCCTGTGATAATGCGGCATGTCTCATTCAGAGCCACATCCACTGTTTTAGTGTGGTGAGATGTGTTCCACACTGGGCATGCATACTCAGCAGCAGAGTAGCATAGCGCAAGGGCAGATGTCTTCACTGTATCTGGTTGTGATCCCCAGGTTGTGCCAGTCAGCTTTGGTACGATATTGTTTCTAGCGCCCACTTTTTGCTTGATGTTCAGGCAGTGCTTCTTGTAGGTCAGAGCACTGCCCAGAGTGACTCCCAGGTATTTGGGTGCGCTGCAATGCTCCAGTGGGATTCCTTCCCAGGTGATCTTCAGAGCTCGGGATGCTTCTCTGTTCTTGAGATGAAAGGCACATGTCTGTGTTTTGGATGGATTAGGGATCAGCTAGTTTTCCCTGTAATAGGCAGTAAGAGCACCTAGAGCTTCGGAAAGCTTCTGTTCTACCATCTCAAAACTCCCTGCTTGAGCGGTGATGGCACGATCGTCAGCATAGATGAAGCTCTCGGTCCCTTCTGGCAGTGGCTGGTCATTTGTGTAGATGTTGAACATGGACGGAGCAAGCACGCTCCCCTGAGGCAGGCCGTTCTTCTGTTTCCGTGGCAGAAACCAGGTTGAATTAGTTGAGATATTGATTGAAAAACTAGAGAAAAATGTGCTGCAGAACGTCATGGGAACATAGAATCATAACGTTGGAAGAGACCATATGGGCCATCCAGTCCTTCGGCCATGCAGGAAAAGCACAATCAAAGCCCTCCTCCCCCTGACAGATGGCCATCCAGCCTCTGCTTAAAACTTTCCAAAAAAGAAGGAGCTTCCACTGGACTATAAGGCAGAGAGTTCTACTGCTAAAGAGTCCAAACCGTTTAGGGTAGAACACATTTACCACTCTTAGCCCACCAAATTTCAGAATGTTCCACTTATCCACGGATTTTCGGTGAATTTTCAAAGTTTTAGAGAATCATAGAATCAAAGAATCAAGGAGTTGGAAGAGACCTCCTGGGCCATCCAGTCCAACCCCATTCTGCCAAGAAGCAGGAATATTGCATTCATAGGCAGTAAGAGCACCTAGAGCTTCGGAAAGCTTCTGTTCAACCATCTCAAAGCTCCCTGCTTGAGCGGTGATGGCACGATCATCAGCATAGATGAAGCTCTCTGTCCCTTCTGGCAGTGGCTGGTCATTTGTGTAGATGTTGAACATGGATGGAGCAAGCATGCTCCCCTGAGGCAGGCCGTTCTTCTGTTTCCGCCATCTGCTTCTCTGGCCCTGGAACTCAACAAAAAAGCTCCTGTTTGGTAGCAGGTGAGGGAGGGAGTTCGGTGCTGCTCGCTGTGCCAGTTCTGTTTGTATGGCTGTGTGTGCACATGCACTTGGCTCTCAATGCTGTAACAGCCGCTCTTCCCTTGTGTGGATTTTTGGGGTTTCTGCTGTTTCTTTGGGGGCTTTTTGAGTGGAGGACATAAATTGGGTTGTTAGGTGTATCATATCCAAATTTGGTGTCAATTCCCCCAGTGGTTTTTGAGTTCTGTGAATATCACAAACGAACATTACATTTTTTTATTTATATAGATTACTGTATGTATTATTTATTAGGGCTGTCCAAACACGGAAAAATTTCGATTCGTTTTTAGGGGTTTTTTGCGTTTCGTTATTTAAAAGAATTCCAAAATCTTCCTTAAAAAAAAGTTCGATATTTACGAAATTTCAGAAATTACGAAACAATAACAAAACAATTACGAATCGATTCGTTAATGGTGGACGCGACCGCGCAATACGCTAAAAAACCCTCCAAATGGGACTGTTGGTGTGATAATTATATATTTTTTTTACTGATAAAACAAACAACAACTATAAAACTTGCACCAGACATGCGGAAATAATAACGAAACGATTTCGAAACAATTACTAAACAAATTGGAAAAATTCGTTTCGTTTTTTAGTTGCTCCTGAATGGTTCAATATCGCTTCATTATCAAAAAAATAACGAATTAATAACGAATTACAAAATTACGAAACGAAACCGCCCAGCCCTATTATTTATATGTAATGGCATTGAATTGTGCCAGATGTAAGCCGCCCTGAGTCCTCCCACCCCCGGGGGGTAATGTTGAGCTAGCAAAGAATCACGGAAGCACTGAATAATGGACTCTGGAGTCATCGGTAAAAAGCAGGTTCAGATTTACTTGAGCAGTTCCAAAACACAACATTCATCATGAACAGACAGACGTGAGGAACACAGAACTAATGAGATAGGCACACAAGCAAACTGCAGCTGGCAAGGAGTTATCTCTGGCACTCCCTAATGTTTCACACACCAAGAACTCAGGGTCACAGGGTCACATTCTCATAGCTAGTTGCTGCTTTGCTGTTTTTAACTCTACTGTGTAAACATTAGGGCTGGGCAACCACGGAAAAATTTGTTTCTAAAATCGATTCGTTTTTAAGGGTTTTTTGCATTTCGTTTTTTAAAAGAATTCCGAATTTTTTCTTTTAAAAAGTTCGATATTTACGAAATTTTGTAAATTACAAAACAATACGAAACAATTAGGAAACAATTACGAATCGATTCATTAATGGCGGACGCGACAGCGAAATACGCTAAAAAAACCTCCAAATGGGACAGGGGGAACTTCTGAAGCTTCCCTCTCCCTCTGTTGTTGACTGTTGGTGTGATAATTTATAATTTTTTTTTCACTGATTAAACAAACAACAACTATAAAACTTGCACCACACATACGGAAATAATAACGAAACGATTTCGAAACAATTACGAAACAATTACGAAACAATTACGAAACGAATTGAAAAATTCATTTCGATTTTTAGTTGCTCCTGAATGGTTCAATATCGCTTCGTTATCAAAAAATAACGAATTAATAACGAATTACGAAATTAACGAATGAAACCGCCCAGCCCTAGAACACAGAACTAACGAGATAGGCACACAAGCAAACTGCAGCTGGCAAGGGGTTATCTCTGGCACTCCCTAATGTTTCACACACCAAGAACTCAGGGTCACATTCTCACAGCTAGTTGCTACTTTGCTGTTTCTAACTCTACTGTGTAAACATACATCCTGGCAATACAATTCGATTACAGTCTATTACAATCACAATCCTATCACATAAAATTGCACTTAAACATACGTCATACATGAAAATACGCACTGACAGGTAACACATCTGGGCGTCCTCTGGGCAACGTCCTTGCAGACGGCCAATTCTCTGACACCAGAAGTGACTTGAAGTTTCTCAAGTCACTCCTAACATGAAAAAAATGCTACCCATACACTTCATAAGGTTTTCTTAGACCAGGAAGACTAAAAATCCTCCAGAGAAGGACCATCCACCATATTTAGGGTATTATCATACGACACTGTTAAAGAGAGCAATGTTTGTTCTGGATAGGATAACATTTCTCTGTTGTTATTGCCTTCCCAAGAGTCTGAATGTCCTATTTGGCCTCCAGATGTGCCGATGTAGTATGCAGTGTACACAAGTGTTTATCTCTGCCTTCAAGTTAACCTACAGACGGATGGCGACACATCTGCCTTCCTAAGGTTCTGGAATCTTCCTGAAAACAGAATGGTGGGGGGGGGGGCACATGAAATTTGGAATGAAACAGAATGAAAACAGAGTCAATCGGGTCTCACCAAAGAATCTGTTCTGTTTCCGTTCTGTTTTCAGGAAGATTCTTCCTGAAACGGAAATGGAACTCTGGATCCCAAATTACGAATCCGAACGGCTCCCCTCCTAAGCTCCCAGGATCTTCCTGAAAATGGAATGGGAGCACATGAAATTTGGAATGAAAACAGAGTGGATTGGAGGCGTGAAATGGCACAGAATCTGCTCTGTTTCCATTCTGTTTTCAGGGAGATTCTTCCTGAATCAGAAATGGAACTCTGGATCCCAAATTACGAATCAGAACGTCTCAGGTACGAGAATCTTCCTGAAGACAGAACAGGGGACATATGAAATTTGGAATGAAAACAGAATGAAAACAGAGTGGATTGAATGCGTGAAACGGCACAGAATCAGCTCTGTTTCCATTTTGTTTTCAGGGAGATTCTTCCTGAAACAGAAATGGAACTCTGGATCCTGAATTACGAATCAGAACGTCTCCCCTCCTAAGGTACGAGAATCTTCCTGAAAACGGAACGGGGAGCACATGAAATCTGGAATAAAAACAGAATGAAAACAGAGTGGATTGGGTGCGTGAAACGGCACAGAATCAGCTCTGTTTCCATTTTTTTTTCAGGGAGATTCTTCCTGAAACAGAAATAGAACTCTGGATCCTGAATTACGAATACGAAAGTCTCCCCTCCTAAGCTCCTAGAATCTTCCAGAAAATGGAATGGGAGCACATGAAATTTGGAATGGAAACAGAGTGGATTGGATGCGTGAAACGGCACAGAATCTGCTCTGTTTCCATTCTCATTTTGGGAAGGTCCTTCCTGAAATGGAAATGGAACTCTGGATCCCAAATTACGAATCCGAACGTCTCCCCTCCTAAGGTACTTGAATCTTCCTGAAAACGGAACGGGGGACACATGAATTTCGGAACAAAAACAGAATGAAAGCAGAGTGGATTGGATGTGTGAAACGGCACAGAATCTGCTCTGTTTCCATTCTGATTTTGGGAAGGTCCTTCCTGAAATGGAAATGGAACTCTGGATCCCAAATTACGAATCTGAACAGCTCCCCTCCTAAGCTCCTAGAATCTTCCTGAAAATGGAGTGGGAGCACCTGAAATTTGGAATGAAAACAGAGTGGATTGGATGCGTGAAATGGCACTGAATCTGCTCTGTTTCCATTCTGTTTTCAGGGAGATTCTTCCTGAAACAGAAATGGAACTCTGGATCCCAAATTACGAATCCGAACTGCTCCCCTCCTAAGTTCCTAGAATCTTCCTGAAAATGGAACAGGGAGGCACATGAAATTTGGAATGAAAACAGAATGAAAACAGAGTGGATTGGGTGCGTGAAACGGCACTGAATCTGCTCTGTTTCCATTCTGTTTTCAGGGAGATTCTTCCTGAAACAGAAATGGAACTCTGGATCCCAAATTACGAATCCGAACTGCTCCCCTCCACTCCTTTCTCCCACTGAGGCCTTCTCACACAGACACCTTCTCAGACTGAAGTTTCTCTCCTAGAATCTTCCTGAAAATGGAATGGGAGCACATGAAATTTGGAATGGAAACAGAGTGGATTGGATGCGTGAAATGGAACAGAATCTGCTCTGTTTCCGTTCTGTTTCGGGAATATTCTTCCTGAAACAGAAACAGACCTCTGGATCCTGAATTACGAAGCAGAACGTCTCCCCTCCTAAGGTACTAGAATCTTCCTGAAAATGGAACGGGGGGGGGGGGGGCACGAAATTTGGAATGAAAACAGAATGAAAGCAGAGTGGATTGGGTGCGTGAAACAGCACAGAATCTGCTCTGTTTCCATTCTGTTTCGGGAAGATTCTTCCTGAAACGGAAACGGACCTCTTGATCCCAAATTACGAATCAGAACAGCTCCCCTCCTAGGGTACTAGAATCTTCCTGAAAACGGAACGGGGGGCACATGAAATTTGGAATGAAAACAGAGTGGATTGGATGCGTAAAATGGAACAGAATCTGCTCTGTTTCCGTTCTGTTTCGGGAATATTCTTCCTGAAACGGAAACGGACCTCTGGATCCCGAATTACGAATCCGAATGGCTCCCCTCCTAATCTCCTGGAATCTTCCTGAAAACAGAACAAGGGACACACAAAATTCAGAATGAAAACAGAATGGATTTGTACACCCCTACAAAATTAATGGGTCGCCATCCATCCATAGGTTATCTTGAAGGCAGATATAAAGACTCGCACACACCGCGTACAACGTTGGCACATCTAGAGGCCAAATGGGATAGTCGGACTCTTGGGAAGGCAGGGAATCAGTAACAGCGGAGATATGCTATCCTATCCAGTCCAAACAGAGTTCGCCGTCGTTGCTCTCTCCCCGGCGCATCGATCACTTGGCATACGGCCAGTGGCTTCCCCGCCAGCGATGTGCGGCTGGCACTGTGCCAGAGTCCCCCCTTGGCTCCGTCCACCTCTGGAGTTCGTTCGTTCGTTCGGCAGCCGTTTTCCGTAATCCTGTGTTGTCTTTGGCAGGAAGTTTCGACAGCCAAGACAACAACAACAGCGACGAAAAAGAGCCCAAAGTCGATAGGAACAAAGTTATCTCCTTAATCCATCACCCCGAAGTATGGCTGAGCTCCAAGCTTGGTGGCGGACGGAAGGCGTTTTCCCAGAGAGAGAGAGAAAGGACGTGGGATCCGGGAAGGTTTGTGCGACTGTACAAACGGCGATAAGGAGACGGCAGCTGTTCGGAGAGCCCTGCTGTGTGCTGGCCTGGGGCTCCGTGTGTACAGCAGCTGGCTCGCTGGGCTCCTCGCAGGAGGCTTTGTTTGCTTCTCGTTCCTTCTCAAACGCTCTTTCGGGGAGCCAAGCTTTGCCTCGGCAAATAGCAATCGGTGGCGTTGTTGATATTTGGAGCGGGGAAATGGGGAGAACGGCCCAAGGTTACCTCCGCCAAAGTCATGCAGGAGAGAATGCGGGTGGGTTTATTTGGCCAAGTTTGGGGACGGGGAGATAACGCGCCCTTGAATCATATAAGGAGAGGTGAAAATGTCATTCGGTTCCATTACTAAGAAGGAAGTTCCTGGTTTGGAAGTGTCATTCCCATCCAATATGGATTTATCAAAAACAACTCATGCCAGACTCATTTGATCTCTTTTTTCGATAGAGCTACAAGCTGGGTAGATGCGGGGAATGCCGTGGACGGAGCGTGTCTGGATTTCGGGAAGGCCTTCGACAAGGTCCCCCATGACCTTCTGGCAAGGAAACTAGTCCAATGTGGGCGAGGCAAAACTACGGTGAGGTGGATCTGTAATTGGTGAAATGGACGAACCCAGAGGGTGATTCTCCCCAAGGCTTCCTCTTCATCCTGGAAAGAAGTGACGAGTGGAGTGCCATCAGCACTGGGCCCGGTCCTGTTCAACATCTTTATTAATGACTTAGATGAAGGGCTAGAAGGCATGATCATCAAGTTTGCAGACGACACCAAATTGGGAGGGAGAGCCAAGACTCCAGAGGACAAGAGCAGGATTCAAAACGATCTTGACAGATTAGAGAGATGAATGGCCAAAACTAACAAAATGAAGTTCAACAGGGACAAATGCAAGATACTCCACTTAGGCAGGAAAAACGAAATGCAAAGATACAGAATGGGAGACGATGCCTGGCTTGAGAGCAGTACCTGTGAAAAAGATCTTGGAGTCCTCGTGGACAACAAGTTAAACATGAGCCAACAATGTGATGTGGCGGCAAAAAAAGCCAATGGGATTTTGGCCTGCATCAAGAGGAGCATAGTGTCTAGATCTAGGGAAGTCATGCTCCCCATGCTCTATTCTGCTTTGGTTAGACCACACTTGGAATATTGTTTCCAATTCTGGGCACCACAATTCGAGAGAGATATTGACAAGCTGGAATGTGTCCAGAGGAGGGCGACTAAAATAATCAAGGGTCTGGAGAACAAGCCCTATGAGGAGCGGCTTAAAGAGCTGGGCATGTTTAGCCTGAAGAAGAGAAGGCTGAGAGGAGATATGATAGCCATGTATCAATATGTGAGAGGAAGCCACAGGGAGGAGGAGGGAGCAAGCTTGTTTTCTGCTTCCTTGGAGACTAGGACGCAATGGAGCAATGGCTTCAAACTACAAGAGAGGAGATTCCATCTGAACATTAGGAAGAACTTCCTGACTGTGAGAGCCGTTCAGCAGTGGAACCCTCTGCCCTGGAGTGTGGTGGAGGCTCCTTCTTTGGAAGCTTTTAAGCAGAGGCTGGATGGCCATCTGTCAGGGGTGATTTGAATGCTATATTCCTGCTTCTTGGCAGAATGGGGTTGGACTGGATGGCCCAGGAGGTCTCTTCCAACTCTTTGATTCTAGGATTCTATGTGGAGGAGGGGGAAGAGAAGGTGGTGGTTGTTTTGCTTCTCAAAGGGTTAGCAGTAGGGAGGCTGGATGGCCATCTGTCAGGGGTGATTTGAATGCAATATTCCTGCTTCTTGGCAGAAGGGGGTTGGACTGGATGATTGCCCATGAGGTCTCTTCCAACTCTTTGATTCTATGATTCTATGATTCAACGCTTACGCTTGCGGCTCAGGCATCGGCGGTGTCCGGGAGGGCTTTCGCACAACTGAGACTCGTGCGCCAGCTGCGTCCGTACCTCGCGAAGGCGGATCTGGCCGGAGTGGTCCATGCCTTGGTCACCTCCAGATTGGACTACTGCAATGTGCTCTACGTGGGGCTGCCCTTGAAGACGGCTCGGAAGCTCCAACTGGTCCAACGATCAGCAGCCAGGATGTTACAGAGAGAGGTCAACCCTCCTGTTCAAGGAGCTCCACTGGCTGCCATTTATTTTCCGAGCCCAATTCAAGGTGCAGGTGCTGACCTACAACGCCCTGAATGGTTTGGGACCAGCCTACCTGCGTGACCACATTTCCATCTACGAACGCACACGTTCACTTCGGTCATCTGAAGAGGCCCTGCTTGTGATCCCACCGGCGTCGCAAGCGCGCTTGGTGGGGACGCGGAACGCAGAACAGGGCCTTTTCCGTGGTGGCCCCCCGACTCTGGAACACCCTCCCCAAAGACCTTAGACAGGCCCCTACATTGGCTGTCTTCAGAAAGAACTTGAAGACCTGGCTTTTCCGATGCGCCTTCCCAGATTAGGAAATCTCCACCACCTAGGCCTGGGCGGTTTCGTTCGTTAATTTTGTAATTCGTTAAATATTCGTTAATTTTAGCAATTACAAAACGATTACAAAACTTATTTTTAAACCCGGAAGTGTTTTTAAATATCGAAACGGCATGCGCCAAAAATTTTTGTAGTTCCGTCCATTTTGGAAATACGTAAGATGGCCGCCTGGCGATGCTTGCTGGGAGCTCTCCTCTCTCTCCTCTCTTAGCCAGTCAGAGGCAGAGCCTGAAAGAGGAGGAGGAGGAGGAGGAGGAGGAGGAGGAGGAGAGGGCGGGGAAGGCGCCGGCTGAGCAAGCAAGCGAGAGGGCGAGCGAGAGGGCGAGTGGCGAGCGAGAGGGCGAGCGAGAGGGCGAGCGGCGAGCGAGAGGGCGAGCGGCGAGCGAGAGGGCGAGTGGCGAGCGAGAGGGCGAGCGAGAGGGCGAGCGGCGAGCGAGAGGGCGAGCGAGAGGGCGAGTGGCGAGCGAGAGGGCGAGCGAGAGGGCGAGCGAGAGGGCAAGCGGCGAGTGAGAGGGTGAGCGAGAGGGCGAGCAGCGAGCGAGAGGGCGAGCGAGAGGGCGAGCGACCCTCAGCGGGAAGGCGGCCCGTCCCTCCTTCCTCACCTTTGCGGTGAGTGTGCTTCATTCTCCCAATTCCTTAGCGGAGGGCTGGGCTAGATGGCCTTTGGGGAGCCCTTCTCCCAATTTCGCATTGCTTCGGAGGAGCCGGGCCCGACTCGGCGGCAGCACTTGAGGGCCCGCCAGAGTGAGTGCCTGCCTTCCCTCCTTAATAATAATTTCTCCTCCCTATTCTACTAAATTAATAATTAAATTAAAAAAATATTGAAAAAATATTGAAAAAAAAGGGCGCCATCTTTACAAAATGTTTTGTAAATATTAACGGAATTTCGTAAATACCGAACTTTTTTAAGGGAAAATTTTGTAATTATTTTAAATATCGAAACAAAAAAAAACCCCAAATACAAATCGATTTTAGAAACAAATTTTTGCGTTGTTACCCAGGCCTAGCACTTTATCAGAACCAATGATTACTGCACATCGCACATCGCACTTGCCCTAGAAGCCCCATATACACCTCCTGTCACATCAGCACTTTGAATCTTGTACCCATTGCTCTGGCCCGGTCCAGTTTTATTGTGTTTACTGTATTGTGCCTGTTGTTTATTTTGCTTTATTCTGTTTTTAATTGTTTGATTTGCTTAGATTGTATTGTTGTGTTGTGTGTTGAGGCCTCGGCCTGTGTAAGCCGCATCGAATCCTTCGGAAGATGCTAGCGGGGTACAAATAAAGTTTAATAATAATATAATAATTAATGAAAACCCAGTTGAGAAGGAGATGCACCCGTCTGCGTTGCTTACCTCGGCATGAATCCTTCAGTTCCTCGTAACCGGCGCTGCAGACACACTTCCCAATGGGCACCAGCCATTCTCCTTCTGCACTGCAGTACATTTTGGGGGTGTCCCTCTCCTCTGCGTTCCTGACGCACTCACCACGGACCTCCACAAGAGACGAGGAGTCGGCTCCAGTGATGGCCTCAGAAAACGAGGCCAGGTTCCTCACCATGGCCGGGCACTTCTTATAGTAAACACGGACAGAGACGACGGCAATGCATGCACCAATATCTTGGAAGGCCAAGTAGAAGCCTCGCTTGGTCAGTGGTCCGACGCCCCGCACCTCGGTGTTGAGCTTGAGCCGCCGGACACCTAGGTCCACGTTGGTGAAGCTCTCGTCAGCCGCGATGGTGTCAATCTTCACAAACTGGTTCTCGCGGGGAGCGCTGCCCAAGTCCCGGTCGGTCTGGAGGTAGTAGAGGTTGAAGGTCTCCTTACAGGTGCCCAGCACCCCGGGCATGCTGTTGCAGTCCCGCAAGGTGAAGCGGATCTCTGCGTAAACCCGGTGTGCCCCGTGCCGCTGCACCCAACTCGTCCGCAGCCAGTTGTTTTGGTTTGGAGACATGACGTTACACACTTGGTAGGTGTGGATCGGGTTGAAAAACTCGTCCATTTCATTGATGGAGTCCCACTGGGAGGAAACAGTAGGGGGAAAGAGTTAGAGCCACAAAATTGGACAGTCACCACTTCTTTACACATATTTACTAGGCTTGGGTAACTACGGAAAAATTTGGTTCTAAACTCGTTTCGTTTTTAGGGGGTTTTGCGTTTCGTTTTTTAAAAGAATTCCGAAGTTTTTCTTTAAAAAAGTTCGAAATATACAAAATTTTGTAAAATTACGAAACAATTACGAAACAATTACGAATCGATTCGTTAATGGCGGACGCGATTGCGCAATACGCTAAAAAACCCTCCAAATGGGACAGGGGGAACTTCTGAAGCTTCCCTCTCCCTCTGTTGTTGACTGTTGGTGTGATAAAACAAACAACCACCCTAAAACTTGCACCAGACATACGGAAACAATTTTGAAACAATTTCGAAACAATTTCGAAATAATTTCAAAACAATTTCAAAACAATTTCGAAACAATTTCGAAACAATTTCGAAACAATTTCGAAATAAATTGAAAAAATTGTTTCGATTTTTAATTACTCCTGCATGGCTCAATATCGGATCATAAGCTAATTTAAATACGAATTAATAACGAATAACGAAATTAACGAACGAAACCGCCCAAGCCTAATATTTACACTAGGGTTGGGCGGTTTCATTCGTTAATTTCGTAATTCGTTAAAAATTCGTTATTTTTTTTATAACGAAGCGATATTGAACCATTCAGGAGAAATGAAAAAACGAAACGAATTTTTCCAATTCATTTCGTAATTGTTTCAGAATTGATTCGTTATTGATTCGTTATTGATTCGTAAATGTTTTGTTATTATTTCCACATGTCTGGTGCAAGTTTTATAGTTGCTGTTTGTTTTCTCAGTGAAAAAAAATATAATTATCACACCAACAGTCAACAACAGAGGGAGAGGGAAGCTTCAGAATTTTTTTTAGCGTATTGCGCAATCGCGGCCGCCATTAACGAATCGGTTCGTAATCGATTCATAATTGTTTTGTAATTGTTTTATGATTTCTGAAATTTCGTAAATATCGAACTTTTTTAAAGAAAAATTTTGGAATTCTTTTAGAAAACGAAACGCAAAAACCCCCTAAAAACGAATCGAGTTTAGAAACAAATTTTTCTGCGGTTACCCAGCCCTAATATTTACAGCTATGTATTTATTCTACACTTGCGCATATATACCCATTAGGCTTGGGTAACCACGGAAAATTTTGGTTCTAAACTCGTTCTTTGGTGATTTCTCCCTTTTTCCACTTCTTGTGCATGTCTCTTTTGAGTCTTAGCACAGTTAGAAGTTCTCTGAGCTGCTAGTTTTATTTATTTATTTTATTTATTTATTACTTCGCTTATATACCGCAATTCTCAGCCTAATGGCGACTCATTGCGGTGTCCTTCAACTTGTTATATTTTGGTGGGATTTTATTTTCAAATAAATCCTCTACTCTGTTATATATGGCCATGTCCTAGCAGCGGTTGCTTCTATAGGACAAAATGCTGCTAGAACATGGCCATAGAGTCTGGAAAGCACAAAACAACACCCCAGACCCGTATCGTCTTGTTCCTCTTTCCCACAGTCTGTTTCAAGTTCATGCCAAGGATCTTCAGCCCTGCTCTGACTTGGCACTGGCCTCGTTTCACATTCTGGGGATGGCTTGCTCTTCATTACCGACAAACACAATCCTTTCACAGCTGCAAGAGATTGTGAAGTCAGAGGAAGGAGGGAGGAGATCTCCGTGCGCCTTGCATGCAAGAGCGGCCCTGCAAATAAGAGGAAAGTGCTGGGAAGAGCACTTTGAGGCCAAGGGCTGTGCCAAATGTTCTCCAGAGAGGTTTTTCTGCTTGTTTATAAAGGCAAAAAAAAAAGGCAGGACGAGAGACACAGAAACGAGCGGCTTTCACGATAGACCACAAAGTTCAGGAAAAGTGGAAAGGGCAAATCAGACTATTAAAACTACGTTTAGCAAATTGGTAAAGGAAAATGGGAAAGATTGGGTAGATAAGTTTTTATTATTATTATTATTATTATTATTATTATTATTAAACCTTTATTTATACCCCGCCACCATCTCCCCAAGGGACTCGGAGCGGCTTACATGAGGCCAAGCCCAACAACACATCAGTTAAAACAGAAAAGCAATAAACAAAAAATGATACAATTAATATAAATCACATATAAACAATAGGCCTGGGTAACAACGGAAAAATTTGTTTCTAAACTCGTTTCGTTTTTAGGGGGTCCATTGCGTTTTGTTTTTTAAAAGAATTCCGAATTTTTCTTTTAAAAAATTTCGTTATTTACGAAATTTTGTAAATTTCGTATTGATTCGTTAATGGCGGACGCGATTGCGCAATACGCTAAAAAACCCTCCAAATGGGACAGGGAGAACTTCTGAAGCTTCCCTCTCCCTCTGTTGTTGACTGTTGGTGTGATAATTTATTTTTTTATCACTGATAAAACAAACAACCCTAAAACTTGCACCAGACATACGGAAATAATTTCGAAACAATTTCGAAACAATTTCGAAACAATTTCGAAACAATTTCGAAACAATTACGAAACCATTACAAAATAAATTGAAAAATTTGTTTTGATTTTTAATTGCTCCTGCATGGCTCAATATCGGATCGTAAGCTAATTTAAATACGAATTAATAACGAATTACGAAATTAACGAACGAAACCGCCCAGCCCTAGTAGCTTGGGCCGGAACCAGTTAGGGCTTTAAAGGCCAACGCCAGCACTTTGAATTGAGCCCGGAAGCAAATCGGTAGCCAGTGGAGTTGGCGCAACAGGGGGGTTGTATGCTCCCTGCGTCCCGCTCCTGTTAGAGCCGTCGCAAACTCTGTTCCTGCGGGAGCAAACCTTGCTAGCACGTCCCTGACGTCATGAGCCTGCGCCTCTCTCTCCGCCCCTTTCTCCGTGCTAGAGAAGAAAAACACTGGTTTTTCCTTTGCTAGGGCAGCATTGCCAGCGTTCTCTCTCAGTTGAATTCTGCCAACTGAGAGAGTACGCTGGCAATGCTGCCCTAGCACAGGAAAAACCACTCTCGCACGGAGAAAGGGGTGGAGAAAGGGGCGGGGCGAGAGGCGGAGTCTCGTGACGTCAGGGACGTGCTAGCAAGGTTTTCTCCCGCAGGAACAGAGTTTGCGACGGGTCTTAGGATCATTGGCTGCCGAGCGTTGGACTAGTTGAAGCTTCCGAGCTGTCTTCAAAGGCAACCCCACGTAGAGAGCATTGCAGTAGTCTAGGCAGGATGTAACCAGAGCGTGGACTACCGTGGCCAAGTCAGACTTCCCAAGGTACGGACGCAGCTGGCGCACAAGCTTTAGCTGTGCAAATGCTCCCCTGGTCACCGCCGAGACCTGGGGTTCCAGGCTCAGCGATGAGTCCAGGGTCACACCCAAACTGCGAACCTGCGTCTTCAGGGGGAGTGCGACCCCGTCTAACACAGGCTGTAACCCTATGCCCTGTTCGGCCTTGCGACTGACCAGGAGGACCTCTGTCTTGTCTGGATTCAGTTTCAATTTGTTCGCCTTCATCCAGACCACCACAGTGGCCAAGCACCGGCTCAGGACCTGGACAGCCTCCTTAGTAGCAGGTGGAAAGGAGTGACAGAGTTGGACATCATCTGCGTACAGATGACACCGCACCCCGAAACTCCGGATGATCTCTCCCAGCAACAGATAATACCATAGATTGGAAAGGGACCATTAAAGAAGGACAATAATATGTTGCATGTTCCAGAGTACGCAAACCAGAACCTATCCTGCAAAGTTATTGAAGAGTTTCGGGGTGCAGTGTCATCTGTACGCAGATGATGTCCAACTCTGTCACTCCTTCCCACCTGCTACTAAGGAGGCTGTTCAGGTCCTGAACCGGTGCTTGGCTGCTGTGACGGTCTGGATGAGGGCGAACAAATTGAAATTGAATCCAGACAAGACAGAGGTACTCCTGGTCAGTCGCAAGGCCGAGCAGAGTATAGGGTTACAGCCTGTGTTGGATGGGGTCGCACTCCCCCTGAAGGCGCAGGTTCGCAGCTTGGGAGTGATCCTGGATTCATCGCTGAGCCTGGAACCCCAGGTCTCGGCGGTGACCAGGGGAGCATTCGCACAACTTAGGCTCGTGCGCCAGCTGCGCCCGCACCTCGGGAAGTCTGACTTGGCCACGGTAGTACACGCTCTGGTCACATCCCGCCTTGACTACTGCAACGCTCTCTACGTGGGGCTGCCCTTGAAGACGTTTCGTTTTTTAGTTGCTCCTGAATGGTTCAATATTGCTTCGTTATCAAAAAAATAACAAATTAATAACGAATTACGAAATTAACGAACGAAACCGCCCAGCCCTACCATTCAGCAGTGGAACTCTCTGCCCCGGAGTGTGGTGGAGGCTCCTTCTCTGGAAGCTTTTAAACAGAGGCTGGATGGCCATCTGTCAGGGGTGATTTGAATGCAATATTCCTGCTTCTTGGCAGAATGGGGTTGGATTGGATGGCCCATGAGGTCTCTTCCAACTCTTTGATTCTATGATTCTAGGAGTTGCCTGTTTGTTTGAGCATTTGCACAGCTCAGGCTCGTGCGCCAGCTGCGCCTGTACCTCGGGAAGTCTGACTTGGCCACGGTAGTACACGCTCTGATCACATCCCGCCTTGACTACTGCAACGCTCTCTACGTGGGGCTGCCCTTGAAGACGGCCCGGAAGCTCCAGCTAGTCCAGCGCGCGGCAGCCATGTTACTAACAGGAGCGGGACGCAGGGAGCACACAACTCCTCTGTTGTCCCAGCTCCATTGGCTGCCGATCTGCTACCGGGCCCAATTCAAGGTGCTGGTGTTGGCCTACAAAGCCCTAAACGGTTCCGGCCCAAAATACCTGTCTAACCGCATCTCGGCCTATGAGCCCACGAGGACTTTGAGATCGTCTGGGGAGGCCCTTCTCTCGATCCCGCCTGCCGGGGACGAGGGATAGGGCCTTCTCGGTGGTGGCCCCCCGGCTATGGAGCACCTTCCCTGTAGACATCAGACAGGTGCCCTCCCTCATGACATTCCGTAAGAGACTAAAGACGTGGTTCTTTGAGAAGGCGTTTGATTAAGTGCTACGACAATTGGCAATGACGATTGGAACAGAATATGGAAAACGAGATTGGATTGTGATTCTACGATGAGACGTCGCGAATGATTTAGTGTAATTGTAGTGTTAATAGTGATGTTGTTGTTGTTTGTGTAATTGCCTTATTGTAAAGTGCTTTTATATGTTGTACACCGCCGTGAGTCGCCCTAGGGCTGAGAACGGCGGTCTACAAGTGCAGTTAATAAATAAATAAATAATAAATAATAAAATAATAAATAATAAGAGTCATTCATGACATCACTTCAGTTGCACAATTGAATCCATTCGTTGTTCGCCGGGCACGGACCCCGTTATCCGTGGTCGTAGTCTTAAATTTGACTATGCTATTTTATTTATTTATTTAACACATTTAAATAAATAAATCTCCACATCACCATTGACAAAGAAACAACAAGAAATACTGTTTACCCACAAGCATAAAGAAATCACATATATTAGAAACCAACAGCAACACCTGGCAGGGGACGGCTAGCATTAATAATAATAGAATTGGGAAAGATCATAAGGGCCATCTAGCCCTTCTGCCAGGCAGGACGATAGCATCCAAGCTCTCCCAACAGATGCCCATTCAAAGTCTGATCAGGACCAAACTTGGCACATAGACCTCTCATGACCCACTTTACGTCCTGGTGTGGTTTGGCCAGGGATGGACCATGGATTATGGGACTTGCAGTACCTT
Organism: Anolis sagrei; assembly: GCF_037176765.1. NCBI lineage: Eukaryota > Metazoa > Chordata > Lepidosauria > Squamata > Anolidae > Anolis > Anolis sagrei. The sequence goes on from NC_090033.1 coordinate 16,476,949, forward strand.
TGCTCAATTCTTGAGACCACTGCAACCCTCATCCAATTACCGTTAAAGACCAAACTTGGCACGCTGAGTCTCCATGATGCACTCTACATCCTGGTGCAGTTTGGAGGAGGATGCACCATGGACGATGGGACTTGCAATACCTGCACTCCCTTCCTAAGACCATTACAACTGCCAACAATGATGGATCAGGACCACAATTTACACAGAGAGCCCACATGACCCATTCTACATCCTGGTGCGGTTTGGAAGAATTTGACAATGGATGATGGGACTTGCAGTCATTTCACTCACTTCCTGAGACCACTGCGACCCTCATCCAATGACTGATCAAGACCAAACTTGGCACACAGAGTCCCCGTGAACCACTCTACAACCTGGTGCACTTTCGAGGAGGACAGACAATGGATGATGGGACTTCAAGTACCTCCACTCCCTTCCCAAGACTGCTGCAACCCTCATCTAATGTCCGATCAAGACCACACTTGGCACACAGAGCCCGCATGACCCACTCTACATCCCGATGCTGTTTGGAGGAGGACGTACGATGGATGATGGGACTTCCAGTACCTTCACTCTCTTCCTGAAACCACAGCGACACTTATCCAAATACCAAGAAAGACCAAACATGGCACAGAGAGCCCCCTTGGCCAACTCAACATTCTGGTGAGGTTTGGGGGAGAACAGACTATGGAGGATGGGACTTGCAGTACATAAACTCACTTTCTGAGACCACTGCGACCCTCATCCAATGACTGATCAAGACCAAACTTGGCACACAGAGCCCCCACGACCCACTGTCCATTCTGGTGCAGTTTGGAGGAGGATGGACCACAGATGATGGGACTCGCAGTACCTTCACTAACTTCCTGAGACCACTGCGAGCCATATACATAACTGATAAAGACCAACCTTGATACACAATTCCTTTCTCAAATAACCCGGGCAGCGCCGGGTCCCCAAGCTAGTAATAATAATAATAATAATAATAATAATAATAGAATTGGGAGAGATCACCATCCAAGCTCTCCCAACAGATGGCCATTCGAACTCTGATAATAATAATAATAATAATAATAGAATTGGGAGAGATCACCATCCAAGCTCTCCCAACAGATGGCCATTCGAACTCTGATAATAATAATAATAATAATAATAGAATTGGGAGAGATCACCATCCAAGCTCTCCCAACAGATGGCCATTCGAACTCTGATAATAATAATAATAATAATAATAATAATAGAATTGGGAGAGATCACCATCCAAGCTCTCCCAACAGATGGCCATTCGAACTCTGCTAATAATAATAATAACAATAATAATAGAATTGGGAGAGATCACCATCCAAGCTCTCCCAACAGATGGCCATTCGAACTCTGCTAATAATAATAATAATAACAATAATAATAGAATTGGGAGAGATCACCATCCAAGCTCTCCCAACAGATGGCCATTCGAACTCTGCTAATAATAATAATAATAACAATAATAATAGAATTGGGAGAGATCACCATCCAAGCTCTCCCAACAGATGGCCATTCGAACTCTGCTAATAATAATAATAACAATAATAATAGAATTGGGAGAGATCACCATCCAAGCTCTCCCAACAGACGGCCATTCGAACTCTGCTAATAATAATAATAATAATAATAATAATAGAATTGGGAGAGATCACCATCCAAGCTCTCCCAACAGACGGCCATTCGAACTCTGCTAATAATAATAATAATAATAATAATAATAATAGAATTGGGAGAGATCACCATCCAAGCTCTCCCAACAGATGGCCATTCGAACTCTGATAATAATAATAATAATAATAATAATAATAATAGAATTGGGAGAGATCACCACCCAAGCTCTCCCAACAGACGGCCATTCGAACTCTGCTAATAATAATAATAATAATAATAATAATAATAATAGAATTGGGAGAGATCACCATCCAAGCTCTCCCAACAGACGGCCATTCGAACTCAGATAATAATAATAATAATAATAATAATAATAGAATTGGGAGAGATCACCATCCAAGCTCTCCCAACAGACGGCCATTCGAACTCTGCTAATAATAATAATAATAATAATAATAATAATAATAGAATTGGGAGAGATCACCATCCAAGCTCTCCCAACAGACGGCCATTCGAACTCTGATAATAATAATAATAATAATAATAATAATAATAGAATTGGGAGAGATCACCACCCAAGCTCTCCCAACAGACGGCCATTCGAACTCTGCTAATAATAATAATAATAATAATAATAGAATTGGGAGAGATCACCATCCAAGCTTTCCCAACAGATGGCCATTCGAACTCTGCTAATAATAATAATAATAATAATAATAATAATAATGGAATTGGGAGAGATCACCATCCAAGCTCTCCTAACAGATGGCCATTCAAACTCTGCTAATAATAATAATAATAATAATAATAATAATAATAATAGAATTGGGAGAGATCACCATCCAAGCTCTCCTAACAGATGGCCATTCGAACTCTGCTAATAATAATAATAATAATAATAGAATTGGGAGAGATCACCATCCAAGCTCTCCCAACAGATGGCCATTCGAACTCTAATAATAATAATAATAATAATAATAATAATAGAATTGGGAGAGACCAAAAGGGCCATCTAGTCCTTCTGCCAGGCAGGAAGACACCACCCAAGCTCTCCCAACAGATGGCCATTCGAACTCTGCTAATAATAATAATGATAATAATAATAATAATAATAGAATTGGGAGAGATCAAAAGGGCCATCTATTCCTTCTGCCAGGCAGGAAGACACCATCCAAGCTCTCCCAACAGATGGCCATTAGGCTTGGGCGATCCAGTTCGTTAATTTCGTAATTCGTTATTGATTCGTATTTAAATTCGCTTACGATCCAATATCGAGCCATGCAGGAATAGTGTGAGGAGTAATTAAGAATCGAAACAATTTTTTCCAATTTTTGTAATTATTTCGTAATTATTTTCATATGTCTGGTGCATTGTATTGTATATTATATTATATTATTATATATTATATTACTATATTATTATTATATTATATTATAATTGTATAATATAATATAATATAATATAATATACATAATATATTATAATATAATATAATAATATATAATATATAATAAAATAATAATATATACTAATATAATAATAATATAATATAATATAATAATATTATATATAATATAATATAATAAATTATTATATTATATATATATATATATTATAATACTATATAATATAATAATATTATAATATAATATAATATATCATAATATAATATAATATAATATTAGTTGTTTGTTTCTGGAGGTTTTTTTAGCATATTGCGCAATCGCATCCACCATTAACGAATCGATTCGTAATTTACGAAATTTCGGAAATTTCGAAATCTTAAATTTCGGAAGTCCTCAGAATTTCGAAACGCTAGCGCACCCTAGAAACGAAACGAGTTTAGAACCAATTTTTTTCTTGATCGCCCAAGCCTAATGGCCATTCACACTCTGCTAATAATAATAATAATACTAATAATAATAGAATTGGGAGAGACCAAAAGTTCCATCTAGTCCTTCTGCCAGGCAGGAAGACACCATCCAAGCTCTCCCAACAGATGGCCATTCGTGCTGCCTCAATCTCAAAGTGAAAAGACACAACTTTCGCATTGTGCACTATATGGATTAAATCAGAAAAGAATAATGAATTATTAATTGGAGCTTTCTGAACTGTTTGTCACAACACATTAATGTGTCGGTTGTGCCGTGTGTAGGTGTATCGCGTGACGCCGCTGACGTGATGAGAAATGACCCCAAAAAATCTTGGGAATGTTTGCTATTATATCTGACAAATGATACGCCGTATATTTTTAAATATACATTAAATCTGTATTTAAATGATGGGATATGTTGTGTACCCATTCACGTCATTGTTACAACGTCACAAAACGATGCGTGCTTCTCAAAAAGCCATGTCACCACCAACATGGAAGGATTTCCGTTGATAATGTTTAATTTAATAGCATTAATGTTTCATTCTGTGTGAATGATTTCAAATGTCCTTAACGTAAAATGCTTTGAGTCTCCGTTGGGGAGAGAATAAACGGGAAACAACAACAACAACAACAACAACTTCCTGCCTGGTAGAAGGGGATTCGACTGGATGGCCTTTTGGGTCTCTTCAAATTCTAGGATTCTATTATTATTATTATTATTATTATTATTATTATTATTATTATTATTATTATCAGAGCTTTCTCCTTCCTTCCTTCCTTCCTTCCTTCCTTCCTTCCTTCCTTCCTTCCTTCCCCTTTGCCTTTCCTTCCTTCTCTCTTTCCTTCCACCCTTCCATCCTTCCCTCTCTCTTTCTCCTTCCTTCCTTCCTTCCTTCCTTCCTTCCTTCCTTCCTCCCACCCTCCCTTCCCTTTTGCCTTTCCTTCCTTCTCTCTTTCCTCCCTCTTTCCATTCCCTTCCACCCTTCCATCCTTCCCTCTCTCTTTCTCTTTCCTTCCACCCTTCCTTCCTTCCCTTTTGCCTTTCCTTCCTTCTCTCTTTCCTTCCACCCTTCCGTCCTTCCCTCTCTCTTTCTCTTTCTCTTTCTCCTTCTCCTTCCTTCCTTCCTTCCTTCCTTCCTTCCTTCCTTCCTTCCTTCCCCTTTGCCTTTCCTTCCTTCTCTCTTTCCTTCCACTCTTCCCTCTCTTTTTCTCCTTTCCTTTCCTTCCTTCCTTCCTTCCTTCCTTCCTTCCTTCCTTCCTTTTTGCCTTTCCTTCTCTCTTTCCTTCCACCCTTCCTTCCTTCCCTTTTGCCTTTCCTTCCTTCTCTCTTTCCTTCCACCCTTCCACCCTTCCCTCTCTTTTTCTCCTTTCCTTCCTTCCTTCCTTCCTTCCTTCCTTCCTTCCTTCTTTCCTTCCTTTTTGCCTTTCCTTCTCTTTTTCCTTCCTCCCTCCCTACCTCCCCTTTTGCCTTTCCTTCCTTCTCTCTTTCCTTCCACCCTTCCCTCTCTCTTTCTTCTCCCTCCCTTCCCTCCTTCCTTCCTTCCCTCCCTTTTGCCTTTCCTTCTCCTTCCACCCTTCCACCCTTCCCTCTCTCTTTCTCCTTCCTTCCTTTTTGCCTTTCCTTCTCTCTTTCCTTCCACCTTCCCTTCCTTCCCTTTTGCCTTTCCTTCCTTCTCTCAATCCTTCCACCCTTCCCTCTCTTCTCCTCCCTCCCTTCCCTCCTTCCTTCCTTCCCTCCCTTTTGCCTTTCCTTCCCTCTTTCCTTCCACCCTTCCCTCTATCTTTCTCCTTCCTTCCTTCCTTCTCTTTCCTTCCTTCCTTCCTTCTCTTTCCTTCCTTCTCTCTTTCCTTCCACCCTTCCACCCTTCTCTCTCTTTCTCCTTCCTTCCTTCCTTCCTTCCTTCCTTCCTTCCTTCCTTCCTTCCTTCCTCCCTCCCTTCCTTTCTTCCTCCCACCCTCTCTCCCTTCCCTTTTGCCTTTCCTTCCTTCTCTCTTTCCTCCCTCTTTCCATTCCCTTCCACCCTTCTATCCTTCCCTCTCTCTTTCTCCTTCCTTTCCTCCCTTTCGTCTTTCCTTCCTTCTCCCTTTCCTCCCTCCGTCCATCCTCCCTCCCTTCTCTTGCTCTCTCCTTCCTTCCTGCCCTCCTTCCCTCTCCCTTTTGAATTTCCTTCTCTTTTTCCTTCCACCCTTCCACCCTTCCCTCTCTCTTTCTCCTTCCTTCCTTCCTTCCTTCCCTTTTGCCTTTCCTTCCTTCTCTCTTTCCTCCCTCTTTCCATTCCCTTCCACCCTTCCATCCTTCCCTCTCTCTTTCTCCTTCCTTCCTTCTTCCTTCCTTCCTTTCCTCCCTCCCTCCCTTTTGCCTTTCCTTCTACCCTTGCATCCTTCCCTCTCTCTTTCTCCTTCCTTCCTTCCTTCCTTCCTTCCTTCCTTCCTTCCTTCCTTCTCTTTCCTTCTCTTTCCTTCCACCCTTCCACCCTTCCCTCTCTCTTTCTCCTTCCTTCCTTCCATCCTTCCCTTTTGCCTTTCCTTCTCTCTTTCCTTCCTCTCTCCATTCCCTTCCACCCATTCATCCTTCCCTCTCCCTTTCTCCTTCCTTTCTTCCCTCTTCTCCTGACTTTCTCTTCAGCCATTGGGACCGAGAGAGAGAGAGAGAGAGAGAGCCCTTCCAGCTGGAGGTATCTCCCACCTCTGCTCCCTCCTTTGCTTTTGCACCTACCTTCAGGAAAGGTGGGTATCTCCACCTCTCTTTCTCTCTCTCTCTCTCTCGGTCCCAATGGCTGAAGAGAAAGTCAGGAGAAGAGGGAAGAAAGGAAGGAGAAAGGGAGAGGGAAGGATGAATGGGTGGAAGGGAATGGAGAGAGGAAGGAAAAAGAGGAGGAAAGGCAAAAGGGAAGTATGGAAGGAAGGAAGGAGAAAGAGAGGGGGAAGGGTGGAAGGAAAGAGAAGGAAGGAAGGAAGGAGAAAGAGAGAGAGAGAGAGAGAGAGCCCCTCCGGCTGGAGGTATCTCCCACCTCCGCTCCCTCCTTTGTTTTTGCTCCTACCTTCAGGAAAGGTGGGCATCTCCACCTCTCTCTCTCTCTCTCTCTCTCTCTCTCTCAGTCCCAATGGCTGAGGAGAAAGTCAGGAGAAGAGGTGACTTTTGGTGCACACGCCGGTGTCTTCAGGCACGCCTCCGGACCCAAAGCGGGCCAGGCAAGGGAGCAAGTGTGGCAAGTGCAGTTACTGGGATGTATAGTTCACCTACAATCAAAGAGCATTCTGAACTCCACCAATGACGGAATTGAACCAAATATGGCACACAGAACTCCCACAAGAAACAGAAAATATATATCAATGATTGGTTGGTTGTGGCACACAGAACTCCCACGACAAACAGAAAATATATATCAATGATTGGTTGGGGGGGGCACCAAAATACTGTTTGCTTACTGTTGAAAATTACCTAGGGCCGCCTCTGGTGTAAGGTTCCTATTTCGGACACGAATGTCGCAGCTTATTCTCATTGCTGGTTGCTTCCCTCCCTTCCCATGTCATTGAAACAAGGTCCCCCAGCAAGATGAAAACGAGGACATTGCAATTAATGCAGCGGCGAGTCAGTTTGATTATATTATCTGCATTCCGGATGCCGCTAACCGTTTTAAACGAAAGTCAACACGAGATTTGGGTTATTATTTTTTATCAAGAAGGAAAGGGAACCGTATTATAAAGGGATCAAGATGCAAATCGTAGATATGGCGGCGGTTTAAGCTCAGGAGGAAAGAGAGGGAGGCAAAAGAAACGTCCTTTTGTCGAGCGTTGCATTTTTTGATCTGCTCGTCGGATCGATTCACGGCCAATCCTAAATTCGGAAGTTACTCTTTAGACTAGAAACAACCACTCAAGTGACATGCCACAAGGCCACTATGCCTAGCAACAGCCTTTCTGGTACAGGCAGACAAACGGATATACATATACTGACTTTTGTATATAGCAGTTGTTCCCAGCCATTTCTTTCCAGGGCCCACTTTGACCAAAGACCACTTTGACTAGGTACCACTTAGACTAAGGACCACTTGACCAAAAACCACTTGACCAGGGACCACTTGACCAGGAACCACTTGACCAAAGACCATTTGACCAGGGACCACTTGACCAGAGACCACTTCACCCGAGACCACTTGACCAGAGACCACTTCACCCGAGACCACTAGACCAGGAACCACTAGACCAGGGACCACTTTGACCAGGGACTACTTGACCAGGGACCGCTTTGATCAAGGACCACTTGACCAGTGACCACTTGACTAGGCACTACTTTGACCAGGGATCACTTTGCTCAGGGACCACTTTGACAAGGGACCAATTTGGTCAAGGACCACTTGACTAGGGACCACTTTGACCAGGGACCACTTTGATCAAGGACCACTTGACCAGCGACCACTTGACCAGGGACCAACTTGACCAGGCACTACTTTGACCAGGGACCACTTTACTCAGAGACCACTTTGACAAGGGACCAGTTTGATCAAGGACCAGTTTGATCAAGGACCACTTGACTAGGGACCAATTGACAAGGGACCACTTTGACCAGGGACCACTTTAATCAGGGACCACTTGACCAGGGACCACTTTGACCAGGGACCACTTTGACCAGGGACCACTTGACCAGGGGCCACTAGACCAGGGGCCACTTTGACCAGGGACTACTTTGATCAGGGACCACTTTGACCAGAAACCACCATGACCAGGCACCACTTTGATCAAGGACCATTTTGACCAGGGACCACTTTAATCAGGGACCACTTTACCAGGGACCAATTTGACCAAGGACCACTTGACCAGGGACCACTTTGACCAGGCACTACTTTGATCAAGGACCATTTTGACCAGGAACCACTGGACTAGGAACCAATTTGACCAGGGACCACTTTGACCAAGAACCACTTTGATCAAGGACCACTTTGACCAAGGACCACTTTGACAAGGTACCACTTTGATCAGGGACCACTTGTCCAGGGACCACCTTGACCAGGGACACTTTGACCAGGGACCACTTAAACAGGAACCAATGGACCAGGGACCACTTGACCAGGAACCACTTTGACCAGGGACTACTTTGATCAGGGGCCACTTTGACCAAGGACCACTTGACCAGAGACCACTTTGACCAGGCACTACTTTGACCAGGGACCACTTTAATCAGGAACCACTTGACCAGGGACCACTTTGACCAAGAACCACTTTGACCAAGGACCACTTTGACCAGGGACCACTTTGACCAAGGACCACTTTGACCAAGGACCACTTTGACCAAGGACCAGTTTGACCAGGGACCAGTTTGACCAAAGACCACTTTGACCAGGGACCACTTTGACCAAGAACCACTTTGACCAAGGACCACTTTGACCAGGGACCACTTTGACCAAGGACCACTTTGACCAAGGACCACTTTGACCAAGGACCAGTTTGACCAGGGACCAGTTTGACCAAAGACCACTTTGACCAGGGACCACTTTGACCAAGGACCACTTTGACCATGGCCCACTTTGATCAGGAACTACTTTAACCTGCCTGTTAAGGGCTGAAAATGCGGTATAAAAATGAAGCAAATAAATAAAAATAAATAAATAACCAGGAACCACTCGACCAGGAACCACTTGACCAGGGACCAGTTTGACCAGGGACCCCTGGACCAGAGACCACTTCAACCATGGACCACTTTGTTCAGGGACCACCTTAACCATACAAAAAAGTATGTGGTCAGTCACAATTCTAAAGTATTTGTTGTGGGCCACACAAACGCTTCAGATATGGCTTCCGACTTACAAAACTTCCAATTTTCTTACGATTTTCGAAACTTTTTTTGCACAAGCCAAATACTTACCCCATGCGAAGGATAGGTGAGCCATCCCCAGTCGCCAATAATTGTGGAGGTGTCCAGCAAGTTCACTGCCAAAACATAGAAAGAAAAGGTCTGTTAGATTGCCAGAATCCATTTGAACTGCGTTATGTGCTCAGTGTAGATTCACTTAAGACTTAGGCAGGAACAACTATTTTCCACAGCCCTACTATATACTCATTCTCCTATGAATGCCCTGAGATTCCAATACTTAAGAGTGCTTAGCGATATTTGGACTTTCCTATATGGCTAAAAGACGAATGCCCTGAGATTCCAATACTTAAGAGTGCTTAGCAATGTTTGGACTTTCCTATATGGCTAAAAGACGAATGCCCTGAGATTCCAATACTTAAGAGTGCTTTGTGATATTTGGACTTTCCTATATAACTAAAAGACGAATGCCCTGAGATTCCAATACTTAAGAGTGCTTAGCGATGTTTGGACTTTCCTATATAACTAAAAGACTAATGCCCTGAGATTCCAATACTTAAGAGTGCTTAGCGATATTTGGACTTTCCTATATGGCTAAAACATGAATGCCCTGAGATTCCAATCTTTAAGAGTGTTTAGCAATGTTTGGACTTTCCTATATGGCTAAAAGACAAATGCCCTGAGATTCCAATACTTAAGAGTGCTTTGTGATATTTGGACTTTCCTATATAGCTAAAAGACAAATGCCCTGAGATTCCAATACTTGAGAGTGCTTAGCAATGTTTGGACTTTCCTATATGGCTAAAAGACGAATGCCCTGAGATTCCAATACTTAAGAGTGCTTAGCAATATTTGGACTTTCCTATATGGCTAAAAGACGAATGCCCTGAGATTACAATCCTTAAGAGTGCTTTGTGATATTTGGACTTTCCTATATGGCTAAAAGACAAATGCCCTGAGATTCCAATACTTAAGAGTGCTTAGTGATATTTGGACTTTCCTATATAACTAAAAGACGAATGCCCTGAGATTCCAATACTTAAGAATGCTTAGCGATATTTGGACTTTCCTATATAACTAAAAGACGAATGCCCTGAGATTCCAATATTTAAGAGTGCTTAGCGATATTTGGACTTTCCTATATAGCTAAAAGACAAATGCCTTGAGATTCCAATACTTAAGAGTGCTTAGCGGTGTTTGGACTTTCCTATATGGCTAAAAGACGAATGCCCTGAGATTCCAATACTTAAGAGTAGGGCTGTCCAACCACGGAAACATTTGTTTCTAAACTCAATTCGTTTTTAGGGGGTTTTTGCGTTTCGATTTTTAAAAGAATTCCGAAATTTTTCTTTAAAAAAGTTCGAAATTTACGAAATTAACAATTACGAAACAATTACAAATCGATTCGTTAATGGCGGACGCGGCCGCGCAATACGCTAAAAAAACCTCCAAATGGGACAGGGGGAACTTCTGAAGCTTCCCTCTCCCTCTGTTGTTGACTGTTGGTGTGATAATTATATTTTTTTCACTGATTAAACAAACAACAACTATAAAACTTGCCCCAGACATGCGGAAATAATAACGAAACGGTTTCGGAACGATTTCGAAAAAATTACGAAACAATTACGAAACAATTACGAAACTACCTCACTACCTCTGAGGATGCTTGCCATAGATGCAGACGAAACGTCAAGAGAAATGCCTCTAGAACATGGCTCTATAGCCCGAAAAAACCCACAAGAACCTAATTACAAAACGAATTGAAAAATTCGTTTCGATTTTTAGTTGCTCCTGAATGGTTCAATATCGCTTCGTTATCAAAAAAAATAACAAATTAATAACGAATTACGAAATTAACGAACGAAACCGCCCAGCCCTACTTAAGGGTGCTTAGAGATATTTGGACTTTCGTATATGGCTAAAACACGAATGCCCTGAGATTCCAATACTTAAGAGTGCTTAGCGATATTTGGACTTTCCTATGGGCCAACCAATACAGATTAGCTGACAAACAGCAAAGAATTCCCGATACCTGGATCTATACAAAAAATAAAAATAGGGATAGAAGTGAACGCCTCCCTTCCATTGAAATATAGGCCTGGTGTTGAGAAACCCCCTCCCCAAATTGATATTTGAAGTACATGCATGAATTCTATGCCTCCCTGACTATTTTCTGCATGCAGAACGCAACAGCAACTGCGGCGGAAGAATTGCAAAAAAAAAGAAAAATTACAAAGGCATTTAATAACGGAAGTGGGGGTCTCTCTGCCGACACGACATTGCTTGTTAATTGAAGTTGCTTTGATGGTTATCTCGGCACACGTTCCCTCTTATCGGAAAGAGCAGGAGCGGAGCGAGAAGGGGAGAATGCGGGGCTGGCTTTTCGCTCGACGCTTTTGCCGTCGCGATTGAACCCGTTAACATTTCGCATCGGAAGCACTTGGGTCGTTCCCAAAGCCCAGCAGCTAAATAGGCCTCCGTTGAGCTTCCCACTCCTTTCCGTGCATTCTTGACCTTTGCAAACTGAATGGAGCCAGATGAAGGGGGAGATGGGGATATCCTTCAAAGACGAGGAAGGGAAGCTTAGGCGGATTGTGCCGCTAAATCCCAGCATAAGACAGTCTTGTGAAGCTAAGGGTTGGCCACACACACAGTCATTCCTTTTTTCCTATTTTCTGAAGCTTGTTTATCTGTCATTTTTACAGCTATCATGATGAAACTTGGCACACTTGTAGCCAATATTTACCACTTTAAGCCTGCCAAGTTTTGGAACGTTTCGGTCATCCACTGATTTTTTGGGAATTTAAAAAAAGATTTAAAGAAAAACACTACAAGAGGTGTCCCCTTGAATTTCCCCACAATGAGACAATATAAGCAGCACATCAGTCCTGCAAAGTTTCAGAAATATTCATTTGTCTACTGATTTTTAGAAATTTTTAAAAGATTCAGAGATGTCCCATTTCAACTCGTAATTCAAATCTTCGAAACTTCGTAATTGATTTTTTATATATATGATTTTTATTAAACTTTTATAGAGTTACATAGAAAGAGGGGGAATATTTGAAAGAAGATAGAAAAGTAGGAATAATAGATTAACACCCACTCCCAACCAACAGTTCAAAAATCTATGTATACAAAAAAAGGAAAAAAAACAAAAAGAAAAAAACGAGAGAAAAATAGCTATATATATATAAAAATTGTTTCGTTAGCGGTAATGGGGAAAATTTTCAGGGCTCGTCTCTCTGTCATTGTTATGGCTATCCATCTGAAACTCAGCAAACTTGTAAGCAACATGGAGATCTTTAAGTCTGCCAGTTTTCAGGATGTTTCAATCATTCACTGATTTTCAGGAATTTTAAACAAGTTTTTACATATATTTTTTAAAAACACTACAAGATGTGTCCCCTTGAATTTCTGCACAATGAGACAACATAAGCAGCACATCAGTCCTGCAAAGTTTCATAAATATTCATTTATCTACTGATTTTTAGAAAATTTTAAAAGATTCAGAGATGTCCCATTTCAACTCGTAATTCAAATCTTCGAAACTTCGTAATTGTTTCGTTAGCGGTAATGAGGAAAATTTTCAGAGCTCGTTTCTCTGTCGTTCTTATGGCTATCCATCTGAAACTTGGCACACTTGTAAGCAACATGGACATCTTTAAGTCTGCCAATTTTCAGGATGTTTCAGTCATCCACTGATTTTCAGGAAATTTTAAAAGTTTTTTACATTTTTTTCTAAAAAAAACACTACAAGAGGTATTTTCTTGAATTTCTGTACAATGAGACAACATAAGCAGCACATCAGTCCTGCAAAGTTTCAGAAATATTCATTTATCTACTGATTTTTAGAAAGTTTTAAAAGATTCAAAGATGTCCCATTTCAACTCATAATTCAAATCTTCGAGCCTTCGTAATTGTTTCGTTAGTGGTAACGGGGAAATTTTTCTTGAATTTCTGCACAATGAGACAACATAAGCAGCACATCAGTCCTTCAAAGTTTCATAAATATTCATTTATCTACTGATTTTTAGAAATTTTTAAAAGATTCAGAGATGTCCCATTTCAACTTGTAATTCAAATCTTCAAAACTTCGTAATTAGTGGTAATGAGGAAAATTATCAGGGCTCGTCTCTCTGTCGTTATGGCTATCCATCTGAAACTTGGCACACTTGTAAGCAACATGGACATCTTTAAGCCTGCCAATTTTCAGGACGTTTCAGTCATCCACTGATTTTCAGGAAATTTTAAAAAGTTTTTACAAATATGTTTTTTTTTACCAAAAAAAACTACAAGAAGTATTTTCTTGAATTTCTGCACAACAAGACAACATAAGCAGCATAACAATCTTGCAAAGTTTCAGAAAGATTTATCCATCTACTGATTTTAAGGATTTTTTTAAAGATTCGGAGATGTCCTGTTTCGACTCATAATTCGAATCTCCAAGGCTTCATAATTGTTTTGTTAGTGAAAATTGGGAAAAATTTCGAGGTTCATTCCTCTGTAATTTTTATCAGTCTGAAACTTTGCACACTTGTAGGCGATGTGTATACCTTCAAACCTGCCAAGTTTCAGAACATTTTTGTCATCTATTGATTTTCAGGAATTGATTTTCAGGAGAGAGAAAGAAAGAAAGAAAGAAAGAAAGAAAGAAAGAGGGAGGGAAAGAGAGAAGGAAGAAAAGAAAGAGGTATAGAAGGAAGGAAGAAGAGAAAGAGGGAGAGAAAAGAAAGAAAGAAAGAAAGAAAGAAGGAAGGAAGGAAGGAAAGAGAGAAGCAAAGAGAGAAGGAAGAAAGGAAAGAGGTATAGAAGGAAGGAAGAAAAGAAAGAGGGAGGGAAAGAGAGAAGGAAAGATAGAAGGAAGAAAGGAAAGAGGTATAGAAGAAAGAAAGAAAGAAAGAAAGAAGAGAAAGAGAGAGGGAAAGAAAGAAAGAAAGAAAGAAAGAAAGAAAGAAAGAAAGAGAAGGAAAGATGGAAGGAAGGAAAAAGGTAGAGAAGGAAGAAAGAAGAGAAAGAGGGAAAGAAAGAAAGAGGGAAAGAGAGAAGGAAGAAAGGAAAGAAGCATAGAAGGAAGAAAGAAGGGAAAGAGAGAGTGAAAGAAAGAAAGAAAGAAAGAAAGAAAGAAAGAAAGAAAGAAAGAAAGAAAGATGGAAGGAAGGAAGGAAAAAGGTAGAGAAGGAAGAAAAAAGAGAAAGAGGGAGGGAAAGAGAGAAGGAAAGAAAGAAGGAAGAAAGGATAGGATTTTTAAAAAAGATTCAGAGGTGTCCCATTTCAACTCGTAATTCGAATCTTCAAAACTTCGTAATTGTTTCGTCCGCAGTAATGGGGAAAATTTTCGAGGCTTGTTCCTCTGTCATTTGTATGGATGAAACTCGACACACGTTTAGACAACATGTACACCTTTAAGCCTGCAAAGTTTCAGAAGGTTTCGGTCATCTACCCAATTTTAGGATTTTTTTAAAAAAATTGGAGGTGTCCCATTTCAACTCGTAATTCGAATCTTCAAAACTTCGTAATTGTTTCATCCGCAGCAATGGGGAAAATTTTCAATGCTTATTCCTCTGTCATTTCAATGGCTATCAGGCTGAAACTCGACACACGTTTAGACAACATGTACACCTTTAAGCCTGCAAAGTTTCAGAAGGTTTCGGTCATCTACCCAATTTTAGGATTTTTTTTAAATTCAGAGGTGTCCCATTTCTACTCGTAATTCGAATCTTCAAAACTTCGTAATTGTTTCGTCAGCAGTAATGGGGAAAATTTTCAAGGCTTATTCCTCTGTCATTTGTATGGCTGAAACTCGTCACACGGTTAGACAACATGTACACCTTTAAGCCTGCAAAGTTTCAGAAGGTTTCGGTCATCTACCCAATTTTAGGATTTTTTAAAAAAATTCAGAGGTGTCCCATTTCAACTCCTAATTCGAATCTTCAAAACTTCGTAATTGTTTCATCAACAATAATGGGGAAAACTTTTGAGGCTTATTCCTCTGTCATTCATATGGCGATCAGGCTGAAAATCGACACACGTTTAGACAACATGTACACCTTTAAGCCTGCAAAGTTTCAGAAGGTTTTGGTCATCTACCCAATTTTAGGATTTTTTTAAAAATTCGGAGGTGTCCCATTTCAACTCGTAATTCGAATCTTCAAAACTTCGTAATTGTTTCGTCAGCAGTAATGGGGAAAATTTTCGAGGCTTATTCCTCTGTCATTCGTATGGCTATCAGGCTGAAACTCGACACACGTTTAGACAACATGTACACCTTTACGCCTGCAAAGTTTCAGAAGGTTTCAGTCATCTACCCAATTTTAGGATTTTTAAAAAAATTCGGAGGTGTCCCATTTCGAGTCTTAATTCGAATCTTCAAAACTTCGTAATTGCTTCGTCAGCAGTACTGGGGAAAATTTTCGAGGCTTATTCCTCTGTCATTTGTATGGCTGAAACTCGACACACGTTTAGACAACATGTACACCTTTAAGCCTGGAAAGTTTCAGAAGGTTTGGGTCATCTACCCAATTTTAGGATTTTTTTAAAAAAATCAGAGGTGTCCCATTTCAACTCATAATTCGAATCTTCAAAACTTCGTAATTGTTTCATCAGCAGTAATGGGGAAAATTTTTCGAGGCTTATTCCTCTGTCATTTCAATGGCTATCAGGCTGAAACTTGACACACATTTAGACAACATGTACACCTTTAAGCCTGCAAAGTTTCAGAAGGTTTCGATCATCTACCCAATTTTAGGATTTTTTTTAAAATTCGGAGGTGTCCCATTTTGATTCTTAATTTGAATCTTCAAAACTTCGTAATTGTTTCATCAGCAGTAATGGGGAAATTTTTGAGGCTTATTCCTCTGTCATTCGAATGGCTATCAGGCTGAAACACGACACACGTTTAGACAACATGTACACCTTTAAGCCTGCAAAGTTTCAGAAGGTTTTGGTCATCTACTCAATTTTAGGATTTTTTAAAAAAAATTCGGAAGTGTCCCATATCGAGTCCTAATCCGAATCTTCAAAATTTCGTAATTGTTTAGTCCGCAGTCATGGGGAAAATTTTCGAGGCTTATTCCTCTGTCATCCGTATGGCTATCAGGCTGAAACTCGACACACGTTTAGTAGGGCTGGGTAACAACGGAAAAATTTGTTTCTAAACTCGTTTCGTTTTTAGGGGGTCCATTGCGTTTCGTTTTTTAAAAGAATTCCGAATTTTTCTTTAAAATTTTTTCGTTATTTACGAAATTTCGTAAATTTCGAATTGATTCATTAATGGCGGACGCGATTGCGCAATACGCTAAAAAACCCTCCAAATGGGACAGGGGGAACTTCTGAAGCTTCCCTCTCCCTCTGTTGTTGACTGTTGGTGTGATAATTTATTTTTTTATCACTGATAAAACAAACAACAACTATAAAACTTGCACCAGACATACGGAAATAATAACGAAACGATTTCGAAACGATTTCAAACCAATTACAAAACAATTACGAAATAAATTGAAAAATTCGTTTCGATTTTTAGTTGCTCCTGCATGGCTCAATATCGGATCATAAGCTAATTTAAATACGAATCAATAACGAATTACGAAATTAACGAACGAAACCGCCAAGCCCTAACGTTTAGACAACATGTACACCTTTAAGCCTGCAAAGTTTCAGAAGGTTTCGGTCATCTACCCAATTTTAGAATTTTTAAAAAGATTTTACGAGTAATTTTTTTAAAATTACAAGAGCTATGCTCGTGAATTTTTGTACAACGAGACAGCATAACCAGGGCGGTGACCCTGCAAAGTTTTAGAAATATTTTTTCATCTACCGATTTTTAGGAATTTTTTAGGTTTCAAAGGGGTCCCATTCCGACTCGTAATCCGAATCTCGGAAGCTTTGTAATTATTTTATTTAGGGAAAAATTAGAGGCTCGTTTCTCTGTCACTGTTATGGCCTCTCCCTGCTTGCATGTGGCTAGAGTTTATCTCTCTGCTCTGCATTCCACTCCTTCAGCATTCCCTTTAATTGCTTAATTTCTAAAATTAATTAACCAATTTCTCCAGTTAATTACGGGATTTGCCGAGTTTGCCTCTGCTCGGAGGTCCTCTGCATCCTTTATTACAAATGTACATGGGTGAAATGACAAAAAGAGAAGAGAAAGAAAGAAAGAAAGAGGGAAGGAAGGAAGGAAGGAAGGAAGGAAGGAAGGAAGGAAGGAAAGAGGTAGAGAAGGAAGAAAGAAGAGAAAGAGGGAGGGAAAGAAAGAAAGAAAGAGAGAGAGAGAGAGAGAAGGACAGATGGATTGAAGGAAAAAGGTAGAGAAGGAAGAAGGAAGAGAAAGAGGGAGGGAAAGAAAGAAAGAAAGAAAGAAAGAAAGAAAGAAAGAAAGAAAGAAAGAAAGAAAGAAGGAAGGAAGGAGAGAGGGATGGATGGAAGGAAAGAGGTAGAGAAGGAAGAAAGAAGAGAAAGAGGGAGGGAAGGAAAGAAAGAAAGAAAGAAAGAAAGAAAGAAAGAGGGAGGGAGGGAGGGAAAGAGAGAAGGAAAGATGGAAGGAAGGGAAAAGGAAGAGAAGGAAGAAAGAAGAGAAAGAGGGAGGGAAAGAAAGAAAGAAAGAGAGAGAGAGAGAGAGAGAGAAGGACAGATGGATTGAAGGAAAAAGGTAGAGAAGGAAGAAGGAAGAGAAAGAGGGAGGGAAAGAAAGAAAGAAAGAAAGAAAGAAAGAAAGAAAGAAAGAGGGAAGGAGAGAGGGATGGATGGAAGGAAAGAGGTAGAGAAGGAAGAAAGAAGAGAAAGAAAGAAGGAAAGAGGTAGAGAAGGAAGAAAGAAGAGAAAGAGGGAGGGAAGAAAAGAAAGAAAGAAAGAAAGAAAGAAAGAAAGAAAGAAAGAGAAGGAAAGAGAGAAGCAAGAAAGGAAAGAGGTAGAAAAGGAAGAAAGAAGAGAAAAGGGGAGGGAAATAAATAAATAAATAAAGAAAGAAAGAAAGAAAGAAAGAAAGAAAAAGGGAAGGAGAGAGGGATGGAAGGAAGGAAAGAGGTAGAGAAGGAAGAAAGAAGAGAAAAGGGGAGGGAAATAAAGAAAGAAAGAAAGAAAAAAAGAAAGAAAGAAAGAAAGAAAGAAAGAAAGAAAGAAAAAGGGAAGGAGAGAGGGATGGAAGGAAGGAAAGAGGTAGAGAAGGAAGAAAGAAGAGAAAGAAAGAAGGAAAGAGGTAGAGAAGGAAGAAAGAAGAGAAAGAGGGAGGGAAGAAAAGAAAGAAAGAAAGAAAGAAAGAAAGAAAGAAAGAAAGAAAGAAGAGAAAGAAAGAAAGAAAAAGGGAGGGAGGGAGAGAAAGAGGTAGAGAAGCAAAAAAGCAAGAAAGCAAGAAAGCAAGAAAGAGGGAAGGAAAGAAGGAAGGAAGGAAGGAAGGAAGGAAGGAAGGAAGGAAGGAAGGAAGGAAGGAGATAAGGAAATAAGGGAAGGGAGGAAAGAGGAAGCAAAGGAAGGAGGGAAAGAATGAGAGAAAGAGGGAGGGAAGGACGAATTGACACTAAATTTGGACACAAGACACCTCTCAAGCCAACGAGCGACCATCACTCATAAAAACACAGCGGAAGGGACTCAAAAAGCCAAAAAAGCAAAAAGATGCTACAGCGCATGCGCAAAACCACATATATCAACGCAAACACACATCTATACAAATATATTCGCACACAAAGCACATATATACAGACTGGGCCACAGCGACAACAACAATCATAATGATTGGGTTGCGCTGAGTTTTCCGGCTGCCTGGCCATGTTCGAGAAGCATTCTCTCCTGACGTTTTGCCCACATCTATAGCAGGCATGCTCAGAGGTTGGGAAGTCTGTTGGAAACTAGGCATGTGGAGTGTTTATATATATATCTATAGAATGATGTCCAGGGTGGGAGAAAGAACTCTTGTCTGTTGGAGGCAAGTGGGAATGTTGTCATTGGCTACCTTGATTAGCATTGAATGGCCTTGCAGCTTCAAAGCCTCTCATCTCTGCAGAAGCCTACCGTATACCATGCAGCTGTGGACAAGTGTGGACAAGTCTACATAGGGACCACCAAGCATTGTGCCATTTCCTAGTTTCCAACAGACCTCTGAGGATGCCTGCCATAGATGTGGGCGAAACATCAGGAGAGAATGCTTCTGGAACATGGCCAGGCAGCCCGGAAAATTCACTGCAACCCAGTAAGTAAAGAGCAACACTCAGAAAACAAGGGAATTCCAGACAGGAAACAATCTGGGTCAGCTAATACTTCCCAACAAAGGATTTCCCCCGGCCAGGAAGCAGCCAAGCTTTGAAGCTGCAAGGCCATTCAATACTAATCAAAGTAGGCAATGGCAGCATTCACACTTGCCTGAAACAGACAAGGGTCCTTTCTCCCAACCTGGACATCATTTGACAGATATATAAACACCATTTTCAGAGGTCGGAGGAGCCAGAAACTGCAACATTAGATAAGGAGTTAGGCGAAGAGACCTCTCAACCTCTGGGGATGGAGAGAATGCTATAAACCCCATTTTCAGAGGTCGGGGAGCCAGAAACTGCAACATTAGATAAGGAGTTAGGCGAAGAGACCTCTCAACCTCTGGGGATGGAGAGAATGCTATAAACCCCATTTTCAGAGGTCAGGGGAGCCAGAAACTGCAACATTAGATAAGGAGTTAGGCGAAGAGACCTCTCAACCTCTGGGGATGGAGAGAATGCTATAAACCCCATTTTCAGAGGTCATAGTAATCGTATAATAGTAGTAGTAATAATATAATATTATAAAAATAGTAATAACAATAGTAATAGTAGTGACAATGATGCAATCATAATATAGTAATAATAGGGATATATAATGGGAATTATAATATAATAATCATAGTTATAGTAATAATAATACAATAATATAATATAGTATAGTAATAATAGTATAATATAATAGGAATAATAGGAATAATATAATAGGAATAATAACATAATAATGGCAGTATTGAAGAGAAACAACTGGAAAAGCTTCATGATACGAGGATTTAAAGATCGAACTGGCACAAGACAGTCAAGGGGGTCCCAGTGGTGATGGGCACACTGGGTGCAGTGCCTCAAGACCTTGGCCTGGACTTAAAAACAATCATTGTTGACAAAATTACCACCTGTTGGCTGCAAAAGGCCACCCTACTTGGATCTGCATACATTATTCGCTGATACATTATATAGTCCTAGACACTTGGGAAGTATCCGATGTGTGATCCAACACAACAACCACCATAATGATCTTGTTTGCCGTGTACTAATCTTGTTGTGTTTCAAATAGTAATAATAATGATAGTCTAGTCTAATCCTAAAAACAGATACATAAGCCACTTTGAGTCTCCTTGTGGAGAGAAAATGAGGTAAATAATAATAATAATAATAATAATAATAATAATAATAATAATAGACACATAGCCATTTGGAATCTCCTTCTGGATAATAAATAATAATAATAATAATAATAATAATAATAATAATATGAAATCCAGCATATATCTCTCATTTGCTGTGTCATACTGTGTTTTTGTGCCAGTAAAATAATATGAATAATAATCTAGGGCTGAGATGGCAAGTCTGTTTACTTCCTGGAACTGGAACCTATGCAACGAATCTTGAAAAAAAAAATGGGATCAAATGCCACGTTGCTCGAATGCCCAAAGATCACCCTCTCCCAAAGCAGTTACTAAACTCACAACTCAAGGATGGAAAACGGAGTGTTGGTGGACAGGGAAAGACATTGAAAGATGGTCTCCAAATAACAAAGCCAGCGGACCTGATGGGATCCCTGCTGAAATCTTTAAACAGGATGGAAAACGGAGTGTTGGTGGACAGGGAAAGACATTGAAAGATGGTCTCAAAATAACAAAGCCAGTGGACCTGATGGGATCCCTGCTGAAATCTTTAAACAGGATGGAATGTGCCATCAAGCCAACTTTTGTTGGGACCCCCTTCCATATGGAAACCAATTTCCTCATTGTGAAAGGGTTAACTGGCTGAACTGTGGACCTGGGTGCATGGTAAAATAATAATGTAATAATAATAATAATAATAATAATAATAATAATAATAATAATATCATTCGAAAATACATCACACTGTCCTAACCGCTTGGGAAGTGTTCGACTTGTGATTTTGTGATACGAAATCCAGCACATAGATCTCTCATTTGCCGTGACATACTGTGTTTTTGTGTCAGTAAAGTAATAATAGCAATGTAATAATAATAATAATGCACTAATAATAAGAATAATAAGAATAATAATATTAATATTAATAATAATAATAATATCATTCGAAAATACATCACACTGTCCTATCCGCTTGGGAAGTGTTCGATTTGTGATTTTGTGATACGAAATCCAGCGTATAGATCTCTCGTTTGCTGTGACATACTGTGTTTTTGTGTCAGTAGAATAATAATAATAATAATAATAATAATAATAATAATAATAATGTAATAATAATAATAATAATAATAATATCATTCGAAAATACATCACACTGTCCTAACCGCTTGGGAAGTGTTCAGCTTGTGATTTTGTGATACGAAATCCAGCGTATAGATCTCTCGTTTGCTGTGACATACTGTGTTTATGTGTCAGTAGAATAATAATAATAATAATAATAATAATAATATGAAATCCAGCATATATCCCTCATTTGCTTTGTCATACTGTGTTTTTGTGCCAGTAAAATAATATGAATAATAATCTAGGGCTGAGATGGCAAGTCTGTTTCCTTCCTGGACGGCCATCTTCCTGGGACTGGAAGCTATGCAACGAAATTTGAAAAAAATGGATCAAATACCACGTTGTTCGAATGCCGAAAGATCACCCTCTCCCAAAGCAGTTACTAAACTCACAACTCAAGGATGGAAAACGGAGTGTTGGTGGACAGGGAAAGACATTGAAAGATGGTCTCAAAATAACAAAGCCAGCGGACCTGATGGGATCCCTGCTGAAATCTTTAAACAGGATGGAATGTGCCATCAAGCCAACCTTTGTTGGGACCCCCTTCCATATGGAAACCAATTTCCTCATTGTGAAAGGGTTAACTGGCTGAACTGTGGACCTGGGTGCATGGTAAAATAATAATGTAATAATAATAATAATAATAATAATAATAATAATAATAATAATAATAATATCATTCGAAAATACATCACAGTGTCCTATCCACTCAGGAAGTGTTCGACTTGTGATTTTGTGATACAAAATCCAGCATAGAGATCTCTCGTTTGCTGTGACATACTGTGTTTTTGTGTCAGTAAAGTAATAATAGCAATGTAATAATAATAATAATGCACTAATAATAATAATATCATTCGAAAATACATCACACAGTCCTAGACGCTTGGGAAGTGTTCGACTTGTGATTTTGTGATACGAAATCCAGCAGAGAGATCTCATTTGCTGTGACATACTGTGTTTATGGGTCAGTAGAATAATAATAATAATAATAATAATAATAATAAAGTCATAATAATGCAATGATAATAATGTAATAACAATATAGTTATAATAATAATATAATGTAATAATATGGTTATAATAATAATAATGCAATAATAATATGGTCATAATAATATAGTAGTAGTAATAATAATGCAATAACATTGTAAGAATAATGCGATAATAATGTAATAATAATAATAATAATAATAAGGGGCTAAACCAGTTGGCCTTTGGGGTCCCTTCCAACTCTAGGATTCTATATTATTATATTTATTACTAGTATTGTTATATAATAATAAAAATATATAATGAAATGATAATGTAATAATAATAATAATAATAATAATAATATAGTAGTAATAATAATAATAATAATAATAAAAGGGGCTGGGCTGGATGACCTTTGGGATCCCTTCCAAGTCTAGGATTCTCCTATTATTACTATTTATTGTTATATAATAATAATAATAATAATAATAATAATATAAGGGGCTGGACTGGATGGCCTTTGGGATCCCTTCCAAGTCTAGGATTCTATATTATTATATTATTGTTATATAATTATTATTGTTATATATAATATACATATTGTTATATATAATATACAATATTATTGTTATATAATTATAATTATAATAATAAATATAATAATAATAGTAATAATAAATATAAGGGGCTGGACTGGATGGCCTTTGGGATCCCTTCCAACTCTAGGATTCATTATTATTATATGTTATTACTATTATATAATAATAATAATAATAATAATAATTTAAGGGGCTGGACCGGATAGCCTTTGGGATCCCTTCCAACTCTAGGATTCTACATTATTATATTATTGCTACTA
>NC_090033.1:16505577-16533077 GCF_037176765.1 Anolis sagrei
AGGTAATCTATGGACCAAGAAACCATGGCATACAGCCTCTACGCTCATCAGATGGAACCAAACTCCTGAAGGACCAAAACTCAATTGCACTACGTTGGAAAGAACACTACCAAAGCCTCCTGAACCGCAGCTCCAATGTGGCCGAAGAGGTCCTCTCACAAATCCCACAACAACAAACCAGGGACGAGCTTGCAGCACTGCCTAGTTTGGAAGAAGTCAGCAATGCCATCAGCCAACAGAAGAATAACAAAGCCAGTGGACCAGATGGGATCCCTGCTGAAATCTTTAAAGAGGGAGGATCTGAGCTAACACACCAACTCCACCAACTCATAGAAAAAGTGTGGGTGACCGAGAAAATCCCAGCAGATTTCAAGGACGCCACCATCATCACCCTCTTCAAAAAAGGGGAAAGAACAGACTGCGGAAACTATCGAGGTATCTCCCTTCTAACCTCCGCTGGGAAAATCCTCGCAAGAATCCTTGCAAACCGCCTCCTGCCCCTCTCAGAAGACACCCTCCCAGAATCCCAGAACGGCTTCCGCCCCTCCAGAGGAACCGTGGACATGATCTTCACTGCACGACAGCTCCAAGAAAAATGCAGGGAGCAAAACCAACCCCTGTACATGGCATTCATCGACCTTGCCAAGGCATTTGACACAGTGAATCGCAGCGCTCTCTGGACCATCCTCCAAAAAATCGGGTGCCCAAACAAATTTGTGAACATCCTGCGGCTCCTCCATGATGACATGATGGCAACAGTCTTGGACAGCAGTGGCTCCCAAAGTGACCCATTTAAGGTGGAATCCGGTGTCAAACAGGGATGTGTTATCGCCCCAACTCTATTCTCCATCTTCATCGCTATGATACTTCACCTTGTTGATGGGAAGCTTCCCACCGGAGTGGAAATAATCTATCGGACAGACGGCAAGCTATTTAACCTCAGCAGACTGAAAGCCAAAACCAAGGTTACAACAACATCTGTTATAGAACTCCAGTATGCTGATGACAATGTCGTCTGTGCGCATTCAGAAGAAGATCTACAAGCCACTCTAAACACCTTCGCAGAAGCATACGAGAAGCTCGGCCTGTCACTGAACATTGAGAAAACCAAGGTGCTGTTCCAGCAGTCGCTAGCCAATCCCTCTCCAATGCCAGTAATACAGCTTAATGGCGTAACATTAGAAAATGTGGACCATTTCCGCTACCTTGGCAGCCACCTCTCCACCAAAGTCAACATCGACGCCGAAATACAACACCGCCTGAGCTCTGCAAGTGCAGCATTTTCCAGAATGAAGCAGAGAGTGTTTGAGGACCGGGACATCCGTAGGGAGACCAAGGTGCTTGTCTATAAAGCCATTGTCCTCCCAACCCTGCTCTATGCCTGAGAGACGTGGACTGTCTACAGACGTCACATGCCACTCCTGGAACGATTCCATCAGCGCTGCCTCCGGAAAATCCTGCAAATCTCCTGGGAAGACAAGCGGACAAACGTCAGTGTGCTGGAAGAAGCAAAGACCACCAGCATTGAAGCAATGGTCCTCCAACATCAACTCCACTGGGCTGGCCACGTTGTCCGGATGCCTGACCACCGTCTCCCAAAGCAGTTGCTCTACTCCGAACTTAAGAACGGAAAACGGAACGTTGGCGGACAGGAAAAGAGATTTAAAGATGGGCTCAAAGCCAACCTTAAAAACTCTGGCATAGACACTGAGAACTGGGAAGCCCTGGCCCTTGAGCGCTCCAGCTGGAGGACAGCTGTGACCAGCAGTGCTGCAGAATTCGAGGAGGCACGAGTGGAGGGTGAAAGAGAGAAACGTGCCAAGAGGAAGGCGCGTCAAGCCAACCCCGACCGGGAACGCCTTCCACCTGGAAACCAATGCCCTCACTGCGGAAGAAGATGCAGGTCAAGAATAGGGCTCCACAGCCACATGCGGACCCACAGGGAAATCCATAATGGAAGACCATCTTACTCGTCCAACGAGGGATCGCCTAAGTAAGTAAGTAATAATAATAATAGATAGATAGATAGATTATAAATGATAAATATATAGATAGTGTAATAATAATAATAAATAGATTAATAATAGATAGATAAATAATATAATAATAATAAATAGATTAATAATAGATAAATAGATAGATAGATAGATAGATAGTCTAATAATAATAATAATAGATAGATAGATAATAAATGATAAATATATAGATAGTCTAATAATAATAGATAGATTAATAATAGATAAATAGATAGATAGATAGATAGATAGAGTCTAATAATAATAATAATAGATTAATAATATATAGATTGATAGATAGATAATAGATAACTAATCTAATAATAATAGATAGATTAATAATATATAGATAGATAGATAGATAGATAGAGTCTAATAATAATAATAATAGATAGATAGACAGATAGATAAATAGATAATAAATGATAAATATATAGATAGTGTATTAATAATAATAATAAATAAATTAATAATAATAATAATAATAGATAGATAGATAGATAGATAGACAGATAGATAGATAGATAGATAATAAACAATAATAGTGAATGTAATAATTCAGACGATGTTCAGCATGAGTTGCCCCAAAGAAGCCAGGATTGTTCTTCGGTTTTTGTTAAAATTGGGTCAGCGCTGCCTCCGTTTACAGCCGGGGTGGCTTTAATTAGCAACGGCATTAATTAGAAATATTTTCCCCAGACGCAAAGGCGTATTAGACTCTGAATCCGAGAGTTGGGAGGGGCCCCCAAAGGCCATCCAGTCCAACCCCGTTCAGCCCTAGGGGAGGACACTGGATCCGAGAGCACTTCCTCGCTTTCAGAAGCCACCACTGCCGCCACCGCCACGGCCTCTTTGAGAGACATCCATAATGCAGAGCTATTAACTTAAACTGTTGTCTTTTGCCGCTCCTGCTCTGAATGCAAATGGCAGCCAGGCTCGCCTGGCACGGCCATGGGCAGAGGACGCCTTCGGCAAGAACTTGGACAAAGTTCAATAATTTGCCTTCAGGATGCAATAAGTTGCCTTCCAGTTGAAATAAGTTGTCTTCAGGTTGCAATAAGCTGCTTTCAGGTTGCAATAAGTTGCCTTCAGGTTGCAATATCTTGGAATAAGTTGCCTTCAGCCTTTGGGTTGCAATAAGTTGTAATAAGTTGCCTTAGGATTACAATAAGTTGTTTTAAGATTGCAATAAGCTGCCTTTGAGTTGCAATAAGTTGCCTTTGGGTTGCAATAAGTTGTAATAAGTTACCTTCAGGTTGCAATAAGTTGCTTTCAAGTTGCAATAAGTTGCCTCCGGCCTTCAGGTTGCAATAGGTTGCAATAAGTTGCCTTCGGGTTGCAATAACTTGGAATAAGTTGCCTTCGGCCTTCGGGTTGCAATAAGTTGCCTTCAGGATGCAATAGGTTGCCTTTGAATTGCAATAACTTGGAATAAGTTACCTTCAGCCTTTGAGTTGCAATAAGTTGCAATAAGTTGCCTTCAGGATGCAATAAGTTGCCTTCAGGTTGCAATAAGTTGCCTTCGGGTTGCAATAAATTGCAACAAGTTGCCTTCAGGATGCAATAAGTTGCCTTCAGGATGCAATAAGTTGCCTTCAGGATGCAATAAGTTGCCTTCAGGATGCAATAGGTTGCCTTTGAATTGCAATAACTTGGAATAAGTTACCTTCAGCCTTTGAGTTGCAATAAGTTGCAATAAGTTGCCTTCAGGATGCAATAAGTTGCCTTTGGGTTGCAATAACTTGGAATAAGTTGCCTTCGGCCTTCGGGTTGCAATAAGTTGCCTTCAGGATGCAATAGGTTGCCTTCAGGATGCAATAAGTTGCCTTCGGGTTGCAATAACTTGGAATAAGTTGCCTTCGGCCTTCGGGTTGCAATAAGTTGCCTTCAGGATGCAATAGGTTGCCTTCAGGATGCAATAAGTTGCCTTCGGGTTGCAATAACTTGGAATAAGTTACCTTCAGCCTTTGAGTTGCAATAAGTTGCCTTCAGGATGCAATAAGTTGCCTTCAGGATGCAATAGGTTGCCTTTGAATTGCAATAACTTGGAATAAGTTGCCTTCAGGATGCAATAAGTTGCCTTTGGGTTGCAATAACTTGGAATAAGTTGCCTTCGGCCTTCGGGTTGCAATAAGTTGCCTTCAGGATAAAATAGGTTGCCTTCAGGATGCAATAAGTTGCCTTCAGGATGCAATAGGTTGCCTTCAGGATGCAATTGTTGCCTTCGGGTTGCAATAACTTGGAATAAGTTGCCTTCGGCCTTCGGGTTGCAATAAGTTGCCTTCAGGTTGCAATAAGTTGCCTTCAGGATGCAATAAGTTGCCTTCAGGATGCAATAACTTGGAGTAAGTTATCTTCAGCCTTTGAGTTGCAATAAGTTGCCTTCAGGATGCAATAAGTTGCCTTCCGGTTTCAATAAGTTGCCTTCAGGTTGCAATAAGTTGCCTTTGAGTTGCAAGAAGTTGCCTTCGGCCTTCGGGTTGCAATAAGTTGCCTTCAGGATGCAATAAGTTGCCTTCAGGGTGCAATAGGTTGTCTTCGGGTTGCAATAACTTGGAATAAGTTACCTTCGGCCTTCGGGTTGCAATAAGTTGCCATAAGTTGCCTTCAGGATGCAATAGGAAAGGCTGGCTCGCAGGCCCCCAGGACTCACTGACCAATTGGACATTTCCTATGTTCCATAATCCTCTCAAGAATCCATTGTTTCCCTCTCACACATAGTCATTGCCTGAAAGTTTCTACTCAAGTTGAGATAAATCGAACACAGATCACGGTCTCTGTAAGACCTGCTTAAAAGGAAACGACCTCAAAATCTTATGGTGTGTGTGGAGGATTTCCGTGCATGCACATATTTTGGATCTGGGGCAAACCAAGTTGAGATTTTCGATTCCTATTCAGTTGGAAATTCTGGTTCATTGAGTCTCTCCCGCATTGAGCAAGCGCCACTTTTTGCCGTGCAGAGGTGGCTTCCCAAGATATAGAGTTTGGTGTGCGTGCCGTAGAAGAGACAGCCGGTGCAATTAAGACGTGCACGGAGCCGCGCAAAAGCACCATATGGCAGCACCACAGGTGCCGAGCAGCATCAACGGCTTTGCCAGACTCACCTCTTAAAGCCGGCATAGTTGAGACTTGCTCTAGTCCTTTGAATTCCGATTCCCCCGATTGCATGCTGACAAGGATCACCCAAAGCAGTCAATGCCTGGAATATTTTCACAAAAAATATTCATGAACAATATTAACAAATGTGTTTGTGGAAAAATATTCATAAAAAATATTCCCAAAATATTCAGAAAAAAATATTCATAATAATATTTGCAGAAATATTTTCCAAAATTATTCATAAAATATTAGCACAAAAATATTCATAATGATATTTGCAGAAATATTTACAAAATTATTCATAAAAATATTAGCATAAAAATATTCATAATAATATTTGCAGAAATATTTACAAAATTATTCATAAAATATTAGCACAAAAATATTCATAATAATATTTGCAGAAATATTTACAAAATTATTCATAAAAATATTAGCATAAAAATATTCATAATAATATTTGCAGAAATATTTACAAAATTATTCATAAAATATTAGCACAAAAATATTCATAATGATATTTGCAGAAATATTTACAAAATTATTCATAAAAATATTAGCATCACAATATTCACACAAATATTCACAATTTATATGCAGAAATATGCATTAAAATGTTTGCAGAAAAATATTCATAAAATTATCCACCAACATATATTCATTAAAAAATTGAGAAATATTCAGAAAAAATATTCATAATAACATTTGCAGAAATATTTACAAAAATATTCGTAAAAATATTAGCACAAAATATTCGTAAATATATTTGCAGAAATATTTACAAAAAATATTCGTAAAAATATTAGCACCAAAATATGCACATAAATATTCACAATTTATACACGGAAAAATGTATTAAAATTTTCAAAGAATAATATTCATAAAAATATCCACCAAAATATATTCATAATTTTTTTTGATAAATATTCAGAAAAAATGTTCATAATAATATTTGCAGAAATATTTACAAAAATATTTGTAAAAATATTAGCACAAAATATTCATAATGATATTTGCAGAAATATTTACAAAATATATTCATAAAAATATGAGCATCACAATATTCACACAAATATTCACAATTTATATGCAGAAATATGCATTAAAATGTTTGCAGAAAAATATTCATAAAAATATCCACCAAAATATATCCATTAAAAATTGAGAAATATTCAGAAAAAATATTCATAATAACATTTGCAGAAATATTTACAAAAATATTTGTAAAAATATTAGCACAAAAATATTCACAATTTATATGCGGAAAAATGCATTAAAATGTTCGCAGAAAAATATTCATAAAAATATCCACCAAAATATATTCAGAAAAGTTTTTGAGAAATATTCCAAAATTATTCATAATAATATTTGCAGAAATATTTACAAAATTATTCATAAAAATATTAGCACAGAAATATTCATAATAATATTTGCAGAAATATTTACAAAATATATTCATAAAAATATTAGCACCAAAATATTCACATAAATATTCACAATTTATATGCAGAAATATGCATTAAAATCTTTGCGGAAAAATATTCATAAAAATATCCACCAAAATATATTAATTAAAAAAATTGAGAAATATTCAGAAAAAAATATTCATAATTATATTTGCAGAAATATTTACAATATATATTCATAAAAATATTAGCATCACAATATTCACACAAATATTCACAATTTATATGCAGAAATATGCATTAAAATATTTGCAGGAAAATATTCATAAAAATATCCACCAAAATATATTCAGTAAAAAAATGAGGAATATTCAGAAAAAATATTCATAATAATATTTGCAGAAATATTTACAAAATATTAGCAGAAAAATATTAGCAGAAAAATATTCATGATAATATTTGCATAAATATTTATAAAAATATTCATAAAAATATTAGCACCAAAATATTCACATAAATATTCACAATGTATATACGGAAAAATGTATTAAAATGTTCGCAGAAAAATATTCATAAATATATCCACCAAAATATATTCCTAAAACATTTTGAGAAATATTCAGAAAAAAAATATTCATAATAACATTTCCAGAAATATTTACAAAAATGTTTGTAAAAATATTAGGACAAAAAATTCATAAATATATTTGCTGAAATATTTTCCAAAATGTTTGTAAAAATATTAGCACAAAAATATTCACATAAATATTCACAATTTGTATGCAGAAATATGCATTAAAATGTCTGTAGAAAAATATTCATAAAATTATCCACCAAAATATATTCATTAAAAAATTGAGAAATATTCAGAAAAAAATATTCATAATAACATTTGCAGAAATATTTACAAAAATATTTGTAAAAATATTAGCACAAAATATTTGTAAATATATTTGCAGAAATATTTACAAAAAATATTCGTAAAAATATTAGCACCAAAATATGCACATAAATATTCACAATTTATACACGGAAAAATGTATTAAAATTTTCAAAGAATAATATTCATAAAAATATCCACCAAAATATATTCATAATTTTTTTTGATAAATATTCAGAAAAAATGTTCATAATAATATTTGCAGAAATATTTACAAAAATATTCGTAAAAATATTAGCACAAAATATTCGTAAATATATTTGCAGAAATATTTACAAAAATGTTTGTAAAAATATGACCACAAAAATATTCACATAAATATTCACAATTTATATGCAGAAATATGCATTAAAATGTTTGCAGAAAAATATTCATAAAAATATCCACCAAAATATATTCATTAAAAAAATTGAGAAAAATTCAGAAAAAATATTCATAATTATATTTGCAGAAATAGTTACAAAATATATTCATAAAATATTAGCATCACAATATTCACATAAATATTCACAATTTATATGCAGAAATATGCAGAAAAATATTTGCAGAAAAATATTCATAAAAATATCCAACAAAATGTATTCATTAAAAAATTGAAAAATATTCAGAAAAAATATTCATAATAACATTTGCAGAAATATTTACAAAAATATTTGTAAAAATATTAGCACAAAAATATGCACATAAATATTCACAATTTATACGCGGAAAAATGCATTAAAATTTTCAAAGAATAATATTCATAAAAATATCCACCAAAATATATTCATAATTTTTGTGATAAATATTCAGAAAAAAATATTAATAATAATATTTGCAGAAATATTTACAAAAATATTCATAAAAATATTAGCACAAAATATTCGTAAATATATTTGCAGAAATCTTTACAAAAATGTTTGTAAAAGTATTAGCACAAAAATATTCACATAAATATTCACAATTTGTATGCAGAAATATGCATTAAAATCTTTGCAGAAAAATATTCATAAAAATATCCACCAAAATATATTCCTAAAAAAATTCAGAAATATTCAGAAAAAATGTTCATGATAACATTTGCAGAAATATTTTGTATGCAGAAATATGCATTAAAATCTTTGTGGAAAAATATTCATAAAAATATCCACCAAAATATATTCCTAAAAAAATTCAGAAATATTCAGGAAAAATGTTCATGATAACATTTGCAGAAATATTTACAAAAATATTCGTAAAAATCTTTGAGAAATATTCAGAAAAAAATCAGAGAAATATTTGTGGAAAAAAATTCAGAAAAATATTCCCAAAAAGGAATTAGTTACAAAAAAATAAATAAAATATTCACAAAAAGGAATAAAATAGTTACAAAAATATTTTTAAAATATTCACGAAAAAATATTCCTAAAAAGAAATATTTACAAAAATATTCGTAAAAATCTTTCAGAAATATTCAGAAAAAAAATCAGAGAAATATTTGTGGAAAAAAATTCAGAAAAAATATTCCCAAAAAGGAATTAGTTACAAAAAAAATTAAAATATTCACAAAAAGGAATAAAATAGTTACAAAAATATTTTTAAAATATTCACGAAAAAATATTCCTAAAAAGACTTGCAAAAAATATTTCCTGAAAAATATCCGGAAAAAATATATTAGGAAAAATATTTGCAACCCCCACCCCCACCCCATTAAAATATTAGCAAAAATATTCACTGGAATATGTCGATAAATATTTGTAAAATATTCACAAAAATATTCATAAAAAATATTGGCCACAAGGTGGTGGCCCCTCTCTGTTTCTCTTTTCGTACGGTTTTCGTTCTGTTTCCTTTGCTTAGTGCTACGGACTTGAATGTGTGCTTTTCAGCATGTTTGCATGTTTGGCATCTCTCCTCGTCTCCCAAGAAACCCGCAAGCGGTGCCATGTCTGGAGGCTCTCCCCTGCTGGGCCCCAACCTCCATCCCTTTCAAAGGGGAAAAACAAGCCACGGGATATGCAATGCTCCAAGAGGGAAGGTCTCCATCCAAGCATCACGGGACAAGATCTCCCTCGGTGGTAAAAGTGGAAGGAGGCAACCACAGAGGTCAGATCCAAGAAGTGAAATCCACAAAACAATTGAAAACTGCTAAGACATCAGAGATTCCTGCGATACAGAGGGATACTTCATTCAAAACTTTGAAACAGAAGGCGAAGAGCATGGAAAGAGTTTGAGGTTCTCCATTAGGTTGAGAAGAATCATAGAATTATGTGGAAAATTGATAGCACCATGGCCACCTGTATCAGCTATAGAAATTAAGAACCTGGTTGCCCAACTACGATCAGGAGAAGATCTTATCCCAGCAGAGGCCATCAAGAACAACCTGGATTTCTGGACCCCCATCCTAGCCTCACTTTTTACATGTATTGACAACCATGGCCAAATTCCCAAAGATTGGGGGCTTGCAATCATTGTTCCCATCTATAAAAAGAAAGGGGAAAAGGATGATCCTGCGAACTATCGACCAATCAGCCTCCTTAACACTATCAGCAAGCTATATGCTAGACATCTCCAATGGAAACTCCAAGACTGGTTGGAACAAGAAAGGATATTAGCTGAGGAGCAAGCCGGATTCAGGGAAGGTCGATCCACCATACATCAGTGCCTAGTGCTGCAACACCTTGTGGAAAAATATTCCTCCCAACACATAACCTCACTATATGCTGCTTTTGATCTACGGATGGAACAAATCAAGAACTTTGGCCCAAAAGCAAGGCGCTGGCTGCTGGAGCTGATGAACAACTGCACGGCATCCTGTCAGATCCCCAAAATCTGGAGGAAAGCAAGAGTCATTGCTATCTTGAAGCCAGGCAAAGAACGTAATGATCCAAAAAGCTACAGACCAATCTCCCTGTTGTGCCACCTCTACAAAGTTCTGGAGAGACTCATTCTGCATAGAATTATGGAAAAAATAGACCCCTGTCTGATTCCACAGCAAGCTGGCTTCAGGAAAGGCAGAAGCTGCACATTGCAAGTGCTGAACCTGACTCAGCACATAGAAGATGGCTTTGAAAGGCAGCAGATCACAGGAGCCATCTTCATAGACCTGTCAGCGGCTTATGAGACTGTGAACCACCTTGGCCTCCTCCTGAGAAAAATGTATAATATCACAAAGGACGACCACCTCACCCGCCTCATAGGAAACCTGCTACAAAACAGGAGCTTCTTTGTTGAGTTCCCGGGCCAGAGAAGCAGATGGCGGAAACAGAAGAACGGCCTGCCTCAGGGGAGCGTGCTTGCTCCATCCATGTTCAACATCTACACAAATGACCAGCCACTGCCAGAAGGGACAGAGAGTTTCATCTATGCTGATGACCGTGCCATTACTGCTCAAGCAGGGAGCTTTGAGATGGTTGAACAGAAGCTCTCTGAAGCTCTAGGTGCTCTTACTGCCTCTTACAGGGAAAACCAACTGATCCCTAATCCATCCAAAACACAGACATGTGCCTTTCACCTTAAGAACAGACAAGCATCCCGAGCTCTGAAGATCACCTGGGAAGGAATCCCACGGGAGCATTGCAGCACATCCAAATACTTGGGAGTCACTCTGGACCGTGCTCTGACCTACAAGAAGCACTGCCTGAACATCAAGCAAAAAGTGGGTGCTAGAAACAATATAATATGAAAGCTGACTGGCACAACCTGGGGATCACAACCAGACACAGTGAAGACATCTGCCCTTGCTGCTGAGTACGCATGCCCAGTGTGGAACACATCTCACCACGCTAAAACAGTAGATGTGGCTCTTAATGAGACATGCCGCATTATCACGGGTGTCTGCGCCCCACACCACAGGAGAAATTACCCTGCTTAGCCGGTATTGTACCACCTGACATCCGCCGGGAAGTAGCAGCCAATAGTGAAAGGACCAAGGCAGCGACATCTCCAGCTCATCCCCTGTTTGGGTATCAGCCAGCATGTCAACGACTTAAATCTAGAAATAGTTTTCTAAGATCTACAGAGACACTCGCTTGAACACCTCAGCAAGTGAGAGCCCAAAAGTGGCAAGCTCAAACCCAGAACCTCAACCAATGGCTGATACCAGAGGAGAGACTCCCCCCTGGGCACACAGAGGACTGGGCGACTTGGAAGGCGACTTGGAAGACCCTTGCAAATCCATCATAATTCTTCCTCTGGGTCATGATCTGGATGGATCTTGTTATTGTTGAGCATCTCTTGGAGAGAGTGGGCTGAAGAAGAGCACAGTCAGAGAAAACTGTGCCAACAAAGAGAAAAAATAGGACAAGTGCAAAGAAGCCAGAACTGATGTCCAAAGAACTTCTAAATGTGCTAAAACACAAAAAGAGACATGCACAAGAAGTGGAAAAAGGGAGAAATCACCAAAGAAGAATTCAAACAAATAGCCAACACCTGTAGGGAAAAGGTCCGCAAGGCTAAAGCACAAAACGAGCTCAGGCTTGCCAGGGACATTAAAAACAATAAAAAGGGATTCCTTTCTTATGTCAGTAGAAAAAGGAAAAACAAGGATAGGGCCTCTTCGAGGAGAATATGGGGCAATGCTGACAGGGGATAGGGAAAAGGCAGAACTACTTAATGCCTTCTTTGCCTCGGTCTTCTCACAAAAAGAAAGTCACCTTCAACCTCAGCAAGATGGAGTGGCTGAGGGATTAGAGGACATCCAACCCCAAATTGGGAAACAGGAATACCTGGCCGCTCTCAATAAGTTCAAGTCCCCAGGACTAGATCAACTACACCCAAGAGTACTGTCCAGAGGAGGGCGACTAAAATGATCAAGGGTCTGGAGAACAAGCCCTATGAGGAGCGGCTTAAGGAGCTGGGCATGTTTAGCCTGAAGAAGAGAAGGATGAGAGGAGATATGATAGCCATGTATAAATATGTGAGAGGAAGCCACAGGGAGGAGGGAGCAAGCTTGTTTTCTGCTTCCTTGGAGACTAGGACGCGGAACAATGGCTTCAAACTACAAGAAAGGAAATTCCATCTGAACATTAGGAAGAACTTCCTGACTGTGAGAGCCGTTCAGCAGTGGAACTCTCTGCCCCGGAGTGTGGTGGAGGCTCCTTCTTAAGCAGAGGCTGGATGGCCATCTGTCAGGGGTGATTTAAATGCAACATTCCTGCTTCTTGGCAGGGGGTTGGACTGGATCGCCCATGAGGTCTCTTCCAACTCTTTGATTCTATGATTCTATGATTCTATCTCTTGGAGAGAGTGGGCTGAAGAAGAGCACAGTCAGAGCAAACTGTGCCAACAAAGAGAAAAAAATAGGACAAGTGCAAAGAAGCCAGAATGGATGTCCAAAGAACTTCTAAATGTGCTAAAACACAAAAAGAGACATGCACAAGAAGTGGAAAAAGGGAGAAATCACCAAAGAAGAATTCAAACAAATAGCCAGCACCTGTAGGGAAAAGGTCCGCAAGGCTAAAGCACAAAACGAGCTCAGGCTTGCCAGGGACATTAAAAACAATAAAAAGGGATTCTTTTCTTATGTCAGTAGAAAAAGGAAAAACAAGGATAGGGCCTCTTCGAGGAGAATATGGGGCAATGCTGACAGGGGATAGGGAAAAGGCAGAATTACTTAATGCCTTCTTTGCCTCGGTCTTCTCACAAAAAGAAAGTCACCTTCAACCTCAGCAAGATGGAGTGGCTGAGGGATTAGAGGACATCCAACCCCAAATTGGGAAACAAGAGTACAGGAATACCTGGCCACTCTAAATGAGTTCAAGTCCCCAGGGCCAGATCAACTACACCCAAGAGTACTGTCCAGAGGAGGGCGACTAAAATGATCAAGGGTCTGGAGAACAAGCCCTATGAGGAGCGGCTTAGGGAACTGGGCATGTTTAGCCTGAAGAAGAGAAGGCTGAGAGGAGATATGATAGCCATGTATAAATATGTGAGAGGAAGCCACAGGGAGGAGGGAGCAAGCTTGTTTTCTGCTTCCCTGGAGACTAGGACGCAATGGAACAATGGCTTCAAACTACAAGAGAGGAGATTCCATCTGAACACGAGGAAGAACTTTCTGACTGTGAGAGCCGTTCAGAAGTGGAACTCTCTGCCCCGGAGTGTGGTGGAGGCGCCTTCTTTGGAAGCTTTTAAGCAGAGGCTGGATGGCCATCTGTCAGGGGTGATTTGAATGCAATATTCCTGCTTCTTGGCAGAATGGGGTTGGACTGGATGGCCCATGAGGTCTCTTCCAACTCTTTGATTCTAGGATTCTATGTCAGAGATTCCTGCGATACAGAGGGATGCTTCATTCAAAACTTTGAAACAGAAGGGGAAGAGCATGGAAAAAGTTTATTTATTTATTTATTTACTTCGCTTATATACCGCAATTCTCAGCCTAACGGCGACTCATTGCGGTGTACAACATAGAAAACAGGTGCAAAATACAGCATAAAATAAAATAATCCACAGTACATCATTATCAAAACATCACATCAAAAACATCAACATTACTACAAAAGCCATTCCGAGTCGTCTCATTGTCAAGTTCACAATCCGATACCATTTCCGTTGTTCCATTCCTATGGTCGAGTTACCAGTCATTGCACTTCTATTCAAATGCCTTCTCAAACAACCAGGTCTTTAGCTTCCTGCGGAATATCAACAGGGAGGGGGCTAGCCTGATGTCTATGGGAAGGGTGTTCCACAGCCGAGGAGCCACCACCGAGAAGGCCCTATCTCTCGTCCCCGCCAGCCGTGCCTGTGAAGCAGGCGGGATCGAGAGCAGGGCCTCCCCGGAAGATCTCAAAGTCCTCGTGGGCTCATAGGCCGAGAGGCGGTCAGTTAGGTATCTTGGGCCGGAACCGTTTAGGGCTTTATAGGCCAACGCCAGCACCTTGAATTGAGCCCGGTAGCAGATCGGCAGCCAGTGGAGCTGGTACAGCAAGGGGGTTGTGTGCTCCCTGCGCCCCGCTCCTGTTAGAATCATGGCTGCCGCATGTTGGACCAATTGGAGCTTCCGAGCCGTCTTCAAGGGCAACCCCACGTAGAGAGCGTTGCAGTAATCTAAGCGGGATGTAACTAGAGCGTGGACTACCGTGGCCAAGTCAGACTTCCCGAGGTACGGGCGCAGCTGGCGCACGAGCCTTAGCTGTGTGAATGCTCCC
The DNA here is from genome assembly GCF_037176765.1 of Anolis sagrei. NCBI lineage: Eukaryota > Metazoa > Chordata > Lepidosauria > Squamata > Anolidae > Anolis > Anolis sagrei. Next base: position 16,520,141 of record NC_090033.1, read on the forward strand.
CTGGTCACCGCCGAAACCTGGGGTTCCAGGCTCAGCGATGAATCCAGGATCACACCCAAGCTGCGAACCTGCGCCTTCAAGGGGAGTGCGACCCCATCCAGCACAGGCTGTAACCCTATACCCTGTTCGGCCTTGCGACTGACCAGGAGTACCTCTGTCTTGGCTGGATTCAATTTCAATTTGTTCGCCATGGAGTTTGAGGTTCTCCATTAGTTTGAGGAGAATCATCGAATTATGTGGAAAATTGATAGCACCTGGATAATCACTGTGAATGACATGATGCACTACTTATGGGGAGGGGGAGATACGGGAAAGGGAGAGTTAAGAAACCAATTCGGCCAATTCGTGAACAAACTCTGAGGAAAATTCCAACATGTTCTCCTGACTTGGTAAACTTGGGTTCCAAGGTGGACGGTCCTCCTGGATTGAAGGTGGTGCTGTTGAACGCCAGGTCTGTCAATGGTAAAACATCAACCATTCAGGATTTAATACTTGATGAAAAGGCAGATCTGGCGTGCATCACGGAGACCTGGTTGGACGAGGCTGGAGGGGTTAATCTCACCCAGCTTTGCCCACCAGGTTATGCCGTGAAGCACCAACCAAACAGCTCTGCCAGACGGTTCTTTGCCGACGCAATATTAGCCAAATAGAAGGAGTTTTGTGCGGCCTCTATTGCCGCGCCATACGGGGGGTGGGGAGGTGGTGTTGCAATAGTCTGTAAAGATTCCATCTCCTTGATTAGGTGCCCGGCCTTACAGTCGACCTTGTTTGAATGAGTCCACCTGAGGTTAGGAGACCGGGACAGAATAGGGCTGTTGTTGGTGTACCGACCACCCCGCTGCACCACGGCCACCCTACCTGAGCTTGCAGAGTTGGTCTCGGGCCTGGCATTGGAGTCCCGGCGGCTTGTAGTGCTAGGGGACTTCAATGTCCATGCAGAGACCACTCTTTCAAGAGCGGCTCAGGACTTCATGGCCGCCATGGCAACTATGGGGCTGTCCCAGCTAGTATCTGGCCCTACCCACTGTGCTGGACACACACTTGACTTGGTCTTCTGTCAGGGCCGGGCAGAAGGTGGCGGTGTGGAGGAGTTGTTAATCACGCCTTTGCTATGGACCACCATCTAATCGGGTTTAGACTTTCTGCAACTTCTAACCTTCGCAGGGGTGGTGGACCCATTAAGATGGTCCGCCCCAGGAGGCTTATGGATCCAGAGGGACTCCTGACGGCCCTTGGGGATTTTTCCGTCACCTCGGTTGGTGACTCTGTCGATGCCCTGGTCTCCCACTGGAATAGTGAGTTGACTAGGGCAATAGACACGCTTGCTCCGGAGCTGAACTAAACCATCTCCTTGGTTCAACAAGGAGTTGGTGGAGCTGAAGCGAACTGAGAGGTGGCTAGAGAGCGTGTGGCGAAAAGACCCTAGCGAATCAAACCGAACACGCCTGCGCCTTTACCAAAGGGCGTATGGCGCGGCAATAGAGGCCACACAAAACTCCTTCTATTCGGCTAATATTGCATCTGCAAAGAACCGTCCAGCAGAGCTGTTTCAAGTAGTCAGAGGGTTGTTGAACCCCACCTCTCAGGATGGGTCCCCTGATGACTCGGCAGCTCGCTGTGAAGCGTTTGCTCAGTACTTTGCGGACAAAGTCGTTTGATCCGTTCGGGCTTTGACACCACGTTCACGGCAGTCTCAGATGTAACTCAAGCATCTGCTTGTCCAGTTTTGATGGATTTGTTTCGATCTGTTCAACTCGAAGATGTCATCAGGGTTCTTGGGGAGACGAGGCCAACCACATGCATCCTAGACCCCTGCCCATCCTGGCTGGTCAAGGAAGCCAGAGGGGGTTTGAGCATCTCTTGGAGAGAGTGGGCTGAAGAAGAGCACAGTCAGAGCAAACTGTGCCAACAAAGAGAAAAGATAGGACAAGTGCAAAGAAGCCAGAATGGATGTCCAAAGAACTTCTAACTGTGCTAAGACACAAAAGAGACATGCACAAGAAGTGGAAAAAGGGAGAAATCACCAAAGAAGAATTCAAACAACTAGCCAACACCTGTAGGGAAAAGGTCCGCAAGGCTAAAGTTACAAAACGAACTCAGGCTTGCCAGGGACATTAAAAACAATTAAAAGGGATTCTTTTCTTATGTTAGTCGAAAAAGGAAAAACAAGGATAGGGCCTCTTCGAGGAGAATATGGGGCAATGCTGACAGGGGATAGGGAAAAGGCAGAACTACTTAATGCCTTCTTTGCCTCGGTCTTCTCACAAAAAGAAAGTTATCTTCATCCTCAGCAAGATGGAGTGGATGAGGGATTAAAGGACATCCAACCCCAAATTGGGAAACAAGTCATCCAGGAATACCTGGCCGCTCTCAATGAGTTCAAGTCCCCAGGGCCAGATCAACTACACCCAAGAGTACTGTCCAGAGGAGGGCGACTAAAATGATCAAGGGTCTGGAGAACAAGCCCTATTAGGAGCGGCTTAAGGAGCTGGGCATGTTTAGCCTGAAGAAGAGAAGGATGAGAGGAGATATGATAGCCATGTATAAATATGTGAGAGGAAGCCACAGGGAGGAGGGAGCAAGCTTGTTTTCTGCTTCCTTGGAGACTAGGACGCGGAACAATGGCTTCAAACTACAAGAGAGGAGATTCCATCTGAACATTAGGAAGAACTTCCTGACTGTGAGAGCCGTTCAGCAGTGGAACTCTCTGTCCCGGAGTGTGGTGGAGGCTCCTTCTTTGGAAGCTTTTAAACAGAGACTGGATGGCCATCTATCAGGGGTGATTTGAATGCAATATTCCTGCTTCTTTGCAGAATGGGATTGGACTGGATGGCCCATGAGGTCTCAGATGAAATACAAAATTTGCGAGTTTGGTAGTTGATTAAATGTCCTTTGACCAATATCTGGCCACTTGGAGTGCCTCCGGTGCCGCTGCAAGGAGGTCCTCCATTTTGCATGTGGCAGGGCTCAGGTTGCATTGCAGCAGGTGGTCAGTGGTTTGCTCTTCTCCGCACTCGCATGTCGTGGATTCCAACTCTTTGATTCTATGATTCTATGAAAAGAAGCGCTTTCTATTGTTTTTCATGTCCCTGGCAAGCCTGAACTCATTTTGTGCTTTAGCCCTGCGGACCTTTTCCCTACAGGTGTTGGCTATTTATTTGAATTCTTCTTTGGTGATTTCTCCCTTTTTCCACTTCTTGTGCATGTCTCTTTTGTGTCTTAGCACGGTTAGAAGTTCTTTGGACATCCATTCTGGCTTCTTTGCACTTGCCCTATTTTTTCTCTTTGTTGGCACAGTTTGCTCTGACTGTGCTCTTCTTCAGCCCACTCTCTCCAAGAGATGCTCAACAATAACAAGATCCATCCAGATCATGACCCAGAGGAAGAATTATGATGGATTTGCAAGGGTCATCTAGACCAGGGGGTTGGAGACTTTGCTCCAAAGGGAGAAATCACCAAAGAAGAATTCAAAGCTTTTAAACAGAGGCTGGATGGCCATCTGTCAGGGGTGATCTGAATGCAACATTCCTGCTTCTTGGCAGAATGGGGTTGGACTGGATGGATGTGTTGGTCTCTTCCAACTCTTTGATTCTATGATTCTTGTTGACACACATGGATGGGACCTCGCCGCCACCCTGACCAGAATGTTGATGGTTTGCTTCCTCCGGTTGTTTCCCAGAGTGCCATTGGCAGGTCACCTCCCTTCTAATCCCATCTGATGATGCCGGCGAGGCTCTGTCGGCGCAAACCTAAGCCCCGCAAACCCCCCGGTGTCGACGTCGCACAATGAGAGCTCCCATGAAATCCACCTGACATTCGCCACTTCCTAATAAAGCTGTCAGAGGCACCCCCTATTATCTTCCGGCCTACCAGCCCCACTTGCCCTCGGTTTCACCAGATAATCTCCTTTTTTTAAAGACGGGTTTTTCTGTCGGCTCAGGGAAAGTTCAGCTCCGTCTCAGCCGCTTGTTACCGCATCACACTGCGACAAAGGAAGCGAAATTGCCGCTCGGGGCGATTATTCCTGGCTGTCTCCCCAAATGGATTTAATTCCAATGTTCCACAAGGAGCGATGTGTTAGATCGAAATGGCACAGCATTTCTCGTCATATAGAAATACGGTTTGGTGGATATGTAGAATATTGAGAGCATCTAGGTAATGGGTGGATGTCCTGATGCGATACCTGAAGGGATGTGGCAACGGCTGAGTCATAACCATACGGAATAGACAGATGCTCAGACTGAGTCACAGAGGAGAGAGGAAGATGGATTATTTAATCCTCCTTATATAGCCATCTGCTGATAGGTCATCAGTAAGGGATATCTGGCTCAATATGGATGGTCAATCTCAGTCATTCCACCCTTCTCGCTATGAATGGTCAATCTTGGTCCTTACATCCTTCTTCTCACTATGAATGGTCAATCTCAATCATTACGGCCTTCTTCTTTCTATGGATGGTCAATCTCAGACATAGCACCTTTCTTCTCATTACAAATGGTCAGTCTCAGTCACTATGGCCATCTTCTCAAAATAGATGGTCAATCTCAGTCATTATGACCATCTTCTCACTATGAATGGTCAATCTTGGTCCTTACAGCCTTCTTCTCAATACGGATGGTCAATCTCAGACGTTGCACCTTTCTTCTCACTATGAATGGTCAGTCTCAGTCATTACAGCCATCTTCTTAATATGGATGGTCAATCTCAGTCATTGCACCCTTCTCCTCACTACAGATGGTCAATCTCAGTCATCATGGTCATCTTCTCCATAAAGATGGTCAATCTCAATCCTTACACCCTTCTTCTCAATAAGGATGGTCAATCTCAGTCATTGCCCCCTTCTTCTCAGTCATTGCATCCTTCTTCTCACTACAGATGGCCAATCTCAGTGACTATGACCAGATGGTCGTAGTGATTGAGATTGGCCATCTGTAGTGAGAAGAAGGATGGTCAGTCTCAATCCTTACGCCCTTCTTCTCAATACGGATGGTCAATCTCAGACATAGCACATTTCTTCTCACTACAAATGGTCAGTCTCAGTCATTACATCCTTCTTCTCAATATGGATGGTCAATCTCAGTCATTGCATCATTCTCCTCACTACAGATGGTCAATCTCAGTCATTATGGTCATCTTCTCAATACGGATGGTCAATCTCAATCCTTACGCCCTTCTTCTCAATACGGATGGTCAATCTCAGTCATTGCCCCCTTCTTCTCAGTCATTGCATCCTTCTTCTCACTACAGATGGCCAATCTCAATCACTATGGCCATCTTCTCAATATAGATGGTCAACCTCAGTCATTATGACCATCTTCTTACTATGAATGGTCAATCACAGTCCTTACAGCCTTCTTCTCAATATGGATGGTCAATCTCAGTCAGTCCACCCTTCTCACTATGAATGGTCAATCTTGGTCCTTACATCCTTCTTCTCAATATGGATGGTCAATCTCAGACATTATGACCACCTTCTCCCTATGAATGGTCAATCTCAGTCATTGCATCCTTCTTCTCACTACAGATGGTCGATCTCAGTCATTATGGCCATCTTCTCAATATGAATGGTCAATCTCAGTCCTTACAGCCTTCTTCTCAATATGGATGGTCAATCCCAGTCATTGCATCCTTCTTCTCACCACAGATGGCCAATCTCAGTGGCTATGGCCATTTTCTCAATATAGATGGTCAATCTCAGTCATTATGACCATCTTCTCACGATGAATGGTCAATCTCAGTCCTTACAGCCTTCTTCTCAATACGGATGGTCAATCTCAGTCATTTGCATCCTTCTCCTCACTACATATGGTCAATCTCAGTCATTATGACCATCTTCTCACTATGAATGGTCAGTCTCAGTGCTTGCAGCCTTCTTCTCAATATGGATGGTCAATCTCAGTCATTGCATCCTTCTCCTCACTACAGATGGTCAATCTCAGTCATTATGACCATCTTCTCACTATGAATGGTTAATCTCAGTCCTTGCAGCCTTCTTTTCAATACAGATGGTCAATCTCAGACATAGCACCTTTCTTCTCACTACAGATGGTCAATCTCAGTCATCATGGCCATCTTCTCAATATAGATGGTCAATCTCAGTCCTTACAGCCTTCTTTTCAATACGGATGGTCAATCTCAGACATAGCACCTTTCTTCTCACTACAAATGGTCAGTCTCAGTCATTACAGCCATCTTCTCAATATAGATGGTCAATCTCAGTCCTTGCAGCCTTCTTCTCAATACGGATGGTCAATCTCAGTCATTTGCATCCTTCTCCTCACTACATATGGTCAATCTCAGTCATTATGACCATCTTCTCACTATGAATGGTCAATCTCAGTCCTTGCAGCCTTCTTCTCAATATGGATGGTCAATCTCAGTCATTGCATCTTTCTCCTCGCTACAGATGTTCAATCTCAGTCATTATGGCCATCTTCTCAATATAGGTGGTCAATCTCAGTCCTTACAGCCTTCTTTTCAATACGGATGGTCAATCTCAGACATAGCACCTTTCTTCTCACTACAAATGGTCAGTCTCAGTCATTACAGCCATCATCTCAATATGGATGGTCAATCTCAGTCATTGCATCCTTCTTCTCACTATGGATGGTCAATCTCAGTCCTTACGGCCGTCTTCTCAATTTGGGTGGTCAATCTCAAACATTTACCTTTCTTCTCACTACCAATTGTCAGTCTCAGTCATTACAGCCATCTTCCCAATATAGATGATCAATCTCAGTCATTGCATCATTCTCCTCACTATGGATGGTCAATCTCAGTCATTATGGCCATCTTCTCAATATGGATGGTCAATCTCAGTCATTGCATCCTTCTTCTCACTATGGATGGTCAATCTCAGTCATTACAGCCATCTTCTCAATATGGATGGTCAATCTCAGTCATTGCATCCTTCTCCTCACTACAGATGGTCAATCTCAGTCATTATGGCCATCTTCTCAATATGAATGGTCAATCTCAGTCCTTGCAGCCTTCTTCTCAATACGGAAGTTCAATCTCAGACATAGCACCTTTCTTCTCACTACGAATAGTCAGTCTCAGTCATTACAGCCATCTTCTCAATATGGATGGTCAATCTCAGTCATTGCATCCCTCTCCTCACTACAATTGGTCAATCTCAGTTATTATGGCCATCTTATAGAATCATAGAATCAAAGAGTTGGAAGAGACCTCATGGGCCATCCAGTCCAACCCCATTCTGCCAAGAAGCAGGAATATTGCATTCCAATCACCCCTGACAGATGGCCATCCAGCCTCTGTTTAAAAGCTTCCAAAGAAGGAGCCTCCACCACACTCCGGGGCAGAGAGTTCCACTGCTGAACGGTTCTCACAATCAGGAAGTTCTTCCTCATGTTCAGATGGAATCTCCTCTCTTTATTACGGCCTTCTTCTCAATATAGATGGTCAATCTCAGTCATTGTGTCCTTCTTCTAACTACGGATGGTCAATCTCAATAATTATGACCTTCTTTCTACGGATGGTCAATCTCAGTCATTGCCCCCTTCTCGCTATGGATGGTCAATCTCAGAGATTGCATCCTTCTCCTCACTACAATGGTCAATCTCAGTCATTATGGCCAACTTCTCAATAGGGATGGTCAATCTCAGACCTTGCACCTTTCTTCTCACTGTGAATGGTCAGTCTCAGACACTATGGTCATCTTCTCAATATGGATGGTCAATCTCAGACATTGTAGCCTTCTCACTACAGATGGTCAATCTCAATCATTATGGCCTTCTTCTTTCTACGGATGGTCAATCTCAGTGATTGCCCCCTTCTTGCTAGGGATGGTCAATCTCAGTCATTGCATCCTTCTCCTCACTACAGATGGTCAATCTCAGACATTATGGCCATCTTTTCAATATAGATGGTCAATCTCAGTCATTATGGCCATCTTCTGACTATGAATGGTCAATCTCAGTCCTTACAGCCTTCTTCTCAATATGGATGGTCAATGTCAGTCATTGTGTCCTTCTTCTCACTACGGATGGGCAATCTCAATAATTACGGCCTTCTTCTTTCTACGGATGATCAATCTCAGTGATTGCCCCCTTCTTCTCACTATGGATGGTCAATCTCAATCCTTATGCCCTTCTTCTCAATACAGATGGTCAATCTCAGACATAGCATCTTCTCAATATGGATGGTCAATCTCAGTCATTGCATCCTTCTCCTCACTGCAGATGGTCAATCTCAGTCATTATGGCCATCTTCTCAATATAGATGGTCAATCTCAGTCCTTACGGCTGTCTTCTCACTACGGATGGTCAATCTCAATAATTACGACCTTCTTCTTTCTACGGATGGTCAATCTCAGTCATTGCGTCCTTCTTCTCACTATGGATGGTCAATCTCAGAGATTGCACCCTTCTTCCCACTATGGTTGTCAATCTCAGTCATTATGACCATCTTCTCACTATGAATGGTCAATCTCAGTCCTTACATCCTTGTTATCAATACAGATGGTCAATCTCAGACATAGCATTTTTCTTCTCACTACGAATGGTCAGTCTCAGTCATTACAGCCATCTTCTCAATATGGATGGTCAATCTCCGTCATTGCATCATTCTCCTCACTACAGATGGTCAATCTCAGTCATTATGGCCATCTTCTCAATATAGATGGTCAATCTCAGTCACTATGCCCATCTTCTCAATATGGATGGTCAATCTGTCATTGCGCCCTTCTACTCACTACAGATGGTCAATCTCAGGCACTATGGCCATCTTCTCAATTCGGATGGTCAATCTCAGTCATTACAGCCATCTTCTCAATATGGATGGTCAATCTCAGTCATTGCGCCCTTCTTCTCGCTATGAATGGTCAGTCTCCATCATGATGGCCATCTTCTCAATATGGATGATCAATCACAGACATTGCACCCTTCTTCTCACTATGGATGTTAATCTCAGTCATTGTTCCCTGGACTCATGGTTTCTCCTATTTGCACCCAACAATACATATATTAATTCATAATTAATTAATAACAATTAATAACCATCTGGATGTGGAGCCGTTGGGTCTGGGACGAGCCAACCTCGACCTGTTCGACCACCAGGAGATGAAGCAAAGCCTAGTAAATATAAAGAGCTGCAATTAAATTGTGAGCCCACGCCAAAGCTGAATTAATAGGAGCTTGTTAACGAGTCCGTAAGTCCCATTGATTGAATGGCTCTGCTCGAGCGAGAGCTTAACCATTCAATTTGAGCAATATAAACAGATAGCGGTCCAAAGAGAGATGGAAAAACCAATACGTCTTATTCAGACCTGAATTTTTTGCCTCCGGCGAGAGTTCTGTCCCGTAAGGGTTAATCAGGGTCCCATCCCAGAAGGGGCAGCAAAGAATTTGCATTTTTGGTCTGTGTTTGCAAGCAAAGTGACCTAATTTTGCACTACCTGGGTGGAAAATGCAGATCAGAAGGCTGGTTTTGTTTTTTTTGGACCTGGAATTTATTACTATTACGATGATGATGATGATGATGATGATGATGATGATGATGATGATGATTACAAAGGTTGGATGGCTCCTGTGGTTACTACTATTATTGTTGTTGTTGTTGTTTATTTATTTATTTATTTACTTCGCTTATATACCGCAATTCTCAGCCCAAGGGCGACTCATTGCGGTGTACAACATAGCACAACAGGTGCAAAGATCTGTCAACGGAAAAACTACTGCCATCCAGGATCTAATCCTGGACGAGGGGACAGATTTGGCGTGCATCACGGAGACCTGGTTGGACGAAGCTGGAGGCGTGAATTTGACCCAGCTTTGCCCACCAGGTTTTTCCGTGCAGCATCAGCCGAGATCCGGAGGGCGGGGAGGCGGGGTCGCAGTGGTCTATAGACATTCCATCCCCCTGACCAGGGGACCCATCCCGCAGTCAACAAATTTTAATGTGTCCACCTGAGGGTGGGTGACCGGGACAGAATAGGGATTCTGCTAGTGTACCGTCCACCTCGCTGCACTACAGTCTCCCTACCTGAACTAGCGGGGGTGGTCTCGAGCCTGGCATTGGAGTCTCAATGGCTCCTTGTGCTGGGAGACTTCAATGTCCATGCCTAGGCAGGGAACATGTTGACCAGGGACCACTTTGACCAGGGACCACTTTGACTAGCAACCACTTGACCAGGGATCACTTTAACCAGGGACCACTTTGACCAGGGACCACTTTGACCAAGGACCACTTGACCAGGGACCACTTTGACCAGGGAACATGTTGACCAGGGACCACTTTGACCAGGGACAATTTTGACCAGGGAACATGTTGACCAGGGACAACTTTGACCAAGGTCCACTTGACCAGGGATCACTTTGACCAGGGAACATGTTGACCAGGGACCACTTTGACTATGGTCCACTTTGACCAGGGATAATTTTGACCAGGGAACATGTTGACCAGGGACCACTTTGACCAGGAACCACTTTGACCAGGGACAATTTGACCAGAGACCACTAGACCAGAGACCACTTTGACCAGGGACCACTTTGACCAGGGATCACTAGACCAGAGACCACTTTGACCAGGGACCACTTTGACCAGGGACCTCTTTGACAGGGACCACATTGACCAGCAATCACTTGACCATGGACCACTTTGACCAGGGACCACTCTAACCAGGGACCACTTTGACCAGGGATCACTAGACCAGAGACCACTTTGACCAGGAACCACTTTGACCAGGGACAATTTGACCAGAGACCACTTTGACCAGGGACCACTCTAACCAGGGACCACTTTGACCAGGGATCACTAGACCAGAGACCACTTTGACCAGGGACCACTTTGACCAGGGACAATTTTGACCAGGGAACACGTTGACCACGGACAATTTTGACCAAGGACCACGTGACCAGGGACCACTTTGACCAGGGACCAATTTGAACAGGGATCACTAGACCAGAGACCACTTGACCAGGGCCCACTTTGAGCAGGGACAATTTTGACCAGGGAACATGTTGACCAAGGACCACTTGACCGAGGACCACTTGACCAGGGACCACTTTGACCAGGGTCCACCTCCTCAGAATAGTCACTTCTTTCCAGGGTGAAGAAGAGGAACCATCGGGTACAATCCCCCTTTGGGTTCGGTTGCTTAACGAAATACAAATATTTGCTTTCGAATGTGAAAAAAAAAACGAAAAAAGGTGGGAATGGGAGAAAACGAGACGGAGCAAAGCCAACAAAGCCTAACACCCCTTCCTTTGTTTTTTTATCGCTCCGTGATTTTCCCCCGGTGACAAAAGCCGGGGCTGATTGGGATGCGCGGTGTTTGCTCGCGACTGACAAAAGCCTCCATCTCCCTGTCACCGTGACGGCCAAAGGGACCCCCAAGAGCGGCTACCGCTGGGGCCTGGGGGCTACTTCTCATTCACGCCGGTCCGTCTTCCTTCCCGCTCGAAAACGACACACTCGGCGGGTTCTCAACAGGGAGACGGGCCCTCGAATCGAGTTCCCTTTATCCCGCAGCTGGGAGGCGAAGTTGAAAGATGTCGAGAAGAGCGTGAAATTACCGTCGACAGTCTTTAAGCACGGCGGCGCTTCGGCATTAACCGGAACACAGGCGACGCCGCAGAGGTCTTTCTTTTCTCACCGGCCGCGATATATTGTACCCTGTGCATCATTTGTAGTGGAAACAAGCGTGAACGGACAGGGAGAAAAAGAGGATTTGCCGAAGCAAAACCTTTGTTGCTTTGGCATCGTAACGCCGTCGTATTCTGACGGCTCCATTAAGGCCTTCTTTTCTTCTCGTCCCAAAATACCCTGCGGTTTGATCGGACACGTCGGAGGATTGAACGGCACTCGTAGGGCCCAGAATAATGTCCAATATGCCATTAGGACGAGGGTTGAATGAAAAGTAATGCCTCCACCTTCTCTACTTGGTTTTGGATGGGAATATTTTAATAAATCAAACGCAGAAATAATCCTTAGAATGTGCTCTTTAACTACCACTATTCACTTTTCTACATAATCACCAGACAATTGGATACATTTCTGCCAACGATAAACAAGTTTTTTGAAGCCATCACAGAAGAAGTTGGCACTCTGCTTCCGCAACCAGTGTCTCACAGTTCTCTCAACGTCTTTCATCAGAAGCATAATGATGTCCCCGCAGATCTTCTTTCATTATCGAGAGCAGATGGAAGTCAGGCGGTGTCTTTGCTGGTCAAAGTGGACTCTGGTCAAGTGGTGCCTGGTCAAAGTGGTCCCTGGTCTAGTGATGCCTGTTCAAATTGGACCCTGGTCAAAGTGGTCCCTGGTCAAGTGGTCCTTGGTCAAAGTGGTCCCTGGTCAAGTGGTCCTTGGTCAAAGTGGTCCTTGGTCAAGTGGTCCTTGGTCAAAGTGGTCTCTGGTCAAGTGGTCCTTAGTCAAAGTGGTCCCTGGTCAAGTGGTCCTTGGTCAAAGTGGTCCCTGGTCAAGTGGTCCTTGGTCAAAGTGGTCCCTGGTCAAGTGGTCCTTGGTCAAAGTGGTCCCTGGTCTAGTGGTCCTTGGTCAAAGTGGTCCCTGGTCAAGTGGTCCTTGGTCAAAGTGGTCCCTGGTCAAGTGGTCCTTGGTCAAAGTGGTCTCTGGTCTAGTGATCCCTGTTCAAATTGGTCAAAGTAGTCCCTGGTCAAGTGGTCCTTGGTCAAAGTGGTCCCTGGACAACAAGTTCCCTGTTCAAAATTGTCCCTGGTCAAAGAGGTCCCTAGTCAAGTGATTGCTGGTCAAAGTGGTCCCTGGTCAAAGTGGTCCTTGGTCAAAGTGGTCTCTGTGATCCCTGTTCAAATTGGTCCCTGGTCAAAATTGTCCCTGGTCAATGTGGTCCCTGGTCAAGTGATTGCTGGTCAAAGTGGTCCCTGGTCAAGGTGTTCCCTGGTCAAAGTGGTCCCTGGTCAAGTTGTCCCTAGTCAAAGTGGTCCCTGGTCAAAGAGGTCCC
>NC_090033.1:16540577-16558077 GCF_037176765.1 Anolis sagrei
GATGGCCTTTGAGGTCTCTTCCAACTAGGAATCGCTCTCTCTCTCTCTTAAGGGTTGGATGGATGACCCTTGGAGTCTCTATCTATCTATCTATCTATCTATCTATCTATCTATCTATCTATCTATATCTCTTATATGATGGGCTAGATGGCCCTTGGGGTCTGTTCCAACCCTAGGAATCTATCTATCTATCTATCTATCTATCTATCTATCTATCTACCTACCTACCTACCTATCATCTATCCATCCATCTATCTATCTATCTATCTATCATCTACCTACCTACCTACTAACCTACCTATCATCTATCTATCTATTTATCTGTCTACCTACCTACCTACCTACCTACCTATCATCGATCTATCCATCCATCTATCTATCTATCTATCTATCTATCTATCTATATCTCTTATATGATGGACTAGATGGCCCTTGGGGTCTGTTCCAACCCTAGGATTCTATCTATCTATCTATCTATCTATCTATCTATCTATCTACCTATCTATCTATCTATCTATCTATCTATCTATCTATCTATCTATCATCTACCTACCTACCTACTTACCTACCTATCATCTATCTATCTATCTATCTACCTACCTATCATCTATCTATCTATCCATCTATCTATCTATCTATCTATCTATCTATCTATCTATCTATCTCTTAAGGGTTGGACTGGATGGCCCTTGGGGTCTCTTCCAACTCTCCGATTCTAGGATCTCAATAGGAGGAACACGAAGCCCCCAGAACTGTCCCCTTGGTCGCTTCCGCATTAATATTCCGCCGACCGGTGCCTTCTTTGACAGCTTCATCTATGCGCTGCCGGCGGCTTGCCCCGCTGCCAGCCTCAGCGCGGTTCCCCATTAGCCCGGTGAAATGTCACAGATTGCCCTGGCACGCTTTGTGCTCGGGGGCCCTTCTCCCGCCGCCTCCGACCTGCGCCGGACCCGCAGGATACACAGCCAGTGTGTGACCGGCATCGCTCAAGCGCCGGCATGAAAGCGACGGATCAATCTGCCGACGGCTGACGGCTGAAGGTTTCGGAGACGAAACGAGTCCCCTGCTCAGAGATTCAGTAGCCGAGCCTTCCCGCCACCACTTCATTACTCCTCGGTTCACATTTCTCCCGAGTCAATTCCTTTCCAAGTGGTCGTTTGATCCGTCTATTCGCCGCCGGCGGCCATTTTTCTTCCACTTTCTGCCCAGGAGGCGTTGCGGATGGGGCCAAATTGTGGCTAGGCTGGCCAAACGGTGGAGCGCACATATTGTATTCTGATATCAACGTATTGCGTCCCGATATGGATGTATTGCGTCGCAATATGGACGTATTGCATTCCGATATGAACGAATTACGTGTGATTTCCGATCTTAACATATCGTCTCCCATATTAACATATAGCATCCCGATATTAATGTATTGCATCCCGATATTAATGTATTGCATCCCGATATTAATGTATTGCATCGCGATATGGACGTATTGCATTCCGATACGAACGAATTACGTGAGATTTCCGATCTTAACATATCGTCTCCCATATTAACATATTGCATCCCGACATTAACGTATTGCATCCCGATATTAACGTATTGCATCCCGATATTAACGTATTGCGTCCCGATATGGACGTATTGCGTCGCGATATTAACATATTGCATCCCGACATTAACGTATTGCATCCCGACATTACGTATTGCATCCCGATATTTACGTATTGCGTCCCGATATTAACGTATTGCATCCTGATATTAACGTATTGCATCCTGATGTTAACCTATTTCATCCCGATATTAACATATTGCATCCCGATATTAACGCATTTCATCCCAATATTAACATATTGCATCTCGATATTAATATATTGCATCCCAATATTAACATATTGCATCCCGATATTAACGTATTGCATTCCAATATTTACGTATCACGTTCCGATATTAACATATTGTGTTTCGGTATTAACGTATTTTGTTCCGATATTAATGTATCGTGTTCCGATATTAATGTATTTTGTTCTGATATTAACGTATCGAGTTTCAATATTAACGTATTTCGTTCCGATATTAATGTATTTCATTCCAATATTAACGTATTTCTTTCCTATATGAACTTATTGCATTCCGATATTAACGTATTTTGTTCTGATATTAACGTATTGCATTCTGATATTAACGTATTTTGTTCTGATCTTAACGTATTGCATTCCGATATTAACATATTTCATTCCGATATTAACATATTGTGTTTCGGTATTAATGTATTTTGTTCCAATATTAATGTATTGCATTCCGATATTACCATATTTTGTTCCGATATTAACATATTGCATTCCAATATTAATGTATTTCGTTCTGATATTAACGTATTTTGTTCCAATATCAACATATTGTGTTTCAGTATTAATGTATTTCGTTTTGATATTAACGTGTTGCATTCCAATATTAACATATTTCGTTCCGATATTAACATGTTGCATTCCGATATTAGCGTGTTTCATTCTGATATTAATGTCTCACGTTCCGATATTAAAGTATTTTGTTCTGATTTTAACGTTCCGATATTAACATATTTCATTCCAATATTAAGATATCGTGTTCCGATATTAACATGTTGCATTCTGATATTAACGTATTTCGTTCTGGTATTAATGTGTTGCATTCCGATATTAACATATCATGTTCTGATATTAATGTGTTGCATTCCGATATCAACGTATTTCGTTCCGATATTAACGTGTTGCATTCCAATAGTAATGTATTTCGTTCTGATATAAACGTATCACGTTCCGATATTAACGTATTTCATTCTGATATTAATGTACTGCGTTCCAATATTAACGTATTGTGTTTCAGTATTAAAGTATTTTGTTCTGTTATTAACGTGTTGCGTTCTGATATCAACATGTCGCATTCCGATATTAACGTATTTTGTTCCGATATTAACGTATTTCGTTCCAGTATTAACATATTGCATTCCGATATAAACATATTTCAGCCTGATATTAACATATCGCATTCCGATATTAACGTATTTCATTCCGATCTTAACGTGTTGCATTCTGATCTTAACATATTGCATTCCGATATTAACATATTTCGTTCCGATATTAACGTATTGCATTCCGATATTAATGTATTTCATTCTGATCTTAACGTATTGCATTCCGATATTAACATATTTCGTTCTGATATTAACGTATTGCATTCCGATATTAACATATTTCGTTCTGATATAAATGTATTGCATTCCGATATTAACGTATTTCATTCCAATCTTAACATGTTCCAATATTAACATATTTCGTTCTGATCTTAACGTGTTGCATTCCGATATTAACATATTTCATTCCGATATTAACGTATTGCATTCTGATATTAACGTATTTCATTCTGATCTTAACATATTGCATTCCAATATTAACGTATTTCATTCTGATCTTAATGTATTGCATTCCGATATTAACGCTTTTTGTTCCGATCTTAACGTGTTTCGTTCTGATATAAATGTATTGCATTCTGATATGAACGTATTTCATTCCGATCTTAACATATTGCATTCTGATATTAACGTATTTTGTTCCGATCTTAACGTATTGCATTCCGATATTAATGTGTTGCATTCCGATCTTAACATATTGCATTCCGATCTTAACATATTGCATTCCGATATTAACGTATTTCGTTCCGATATTAACGTATTGCATGCCGATATTAATGTATTTCATTCTGATCTTAATGTGTTGCATTCCGATATTAACGTATTTCATTCCGATATTAACGTATTGCATTCCGATATTAACGTATTTCATTCTGATCTTAATGTGTTGCATTCCGATATTAACGTATTTCGTTCCGATATTAACGTATTGCATTCCGATATTAACGTATTTCATTCTGATCTTAATGTGTTGCATTCCGATATTAACATATTTCATTCCGATATTAACGTATTGCATTCCGATATTAACATATTTCATTCCGATCTTAACGTATTGCATTCCGATATTAACATATTTCGTTCCGATATTAACGTATTGCATTCCGATATTAATGTATTTCATTCTGATCTTAACGTGTTGCATTCCAATCTTAATGTATTGCATTCCGATATTAACGCATTTTGTTCCAATCTTAACATGTTTCGTTCTGATATAAATGTATTGCATTCTGATATTAACGTATTTCATTCTGATCTTAACGTGTTGCATTCCGATCTTAACATATTGTATTCTGATATTAACGTATTTCGTTCCGATCTTAATGTATTCCATTCCGATATTAACGCATTTTGTTCCGATATTAATGTATTGCATTCCGATATTAACGTATTTCATTCTGATCTTAATGTGTTTCGTTCTGATATAAATGTATTGCATTCTGATATTAACGTATTTCATTCTGATCTTAACGTATTGCATTCCGATATTAACGTATTTCATTCTGATCTTAACGTATTGCATTCCGATATTAATGTATTTCATTCTGATCTTAACGTGTTGCATTCTGATATTAACGTATTTCATTCTGATCTTAACGTATTGCATTCTGATATTAACGTATTTCATTCTGATCTTAACGTATTGCATTCCGATATTAATGTATTTCATTCTGATCTTAACGTGTTGCATTCCAATCTTAATGTATTGCATTCCGATATTAACGCATTTTGTTCCAATCTTAACGTGTTTCGTTCTGATATAAATGTATTGCATTCTGATATTAACGTATTTCATTCTGATCTTAACGTGTTGCATTCCGATCTTAACATATTGCATTCTGATATTAACGTATTTCGTTCCGATCTTAATATATTCCATTCCGATATTAACGCATTTTGTTCCGATCTTAACGTGTTTCGTTCTGATATAAATGTATTGCATTCTGATATTAACGTATTGCATTCTGATATTAACGTATTTCATTCTGATCTTAATGTGTTGCATTACGATCTTAACGTGTTGCATTCCGATATTAACGTATTTCATTCTGATCTTAATGTATTGCATTCCGATATTAACATATTTCGTTCCGATATTAATGTATTGCATTCCGATATTAACGTATTTCATTCTGATCTTAATGTGTTTCGTTCTGATATAAATGTATTGCATTCTGATATTAACGTATTTCATTCTGATCTTAACGTATTGCATTCCGATATTAACGTATTTCATTCTGATCTTAACATATTGCATTCCGATATTAACGTATTTCGTTCCGATATTAATGTATTGCATTCCGATATTAACGTATTTCATTCTGATCTTAATGTGTTGCATTCCGATATTAATGTGTTGCATTCTGATATTAATGTATTTCATTCTGAGCTTAACGTGTTGCATTCCGATATTAATGTATTTCGTTCCGATATTAATGTATTGCATTCCGATATTAACGTATTTCATTCTGATCTTAATGTATTGAATTACGATCTTAACGTGTTGCATTCCAATATTAACGTATTTCATTCTGATCTTAACATATTGCATTCCGATATTAACGTATTTCATTCCGATATTAATGTATTGCATTCCGATATTAACGTATTTCATTCTGATCTTAATGTGTTGCATTCCGATATTAATGTGTTGCATTCTGATATTAATGTATTTCATTCTGAGCTTAACGTGTTGCATTCCGATATTAACGTATTTCGTTCCGATATTAATGTATTGCATTCCGATATTAACGTATTTCATTCTGATCTTAATGTGTTGCATTCCGATATTAATGTGTTGCATTCTGATATTAATGTATTTCATTCTGAGCTTAACGTGTTGCATTCCGATATTAATGTATTTCGTTCCGATATTAACGTATTGCATTCCGATATTAACGTATTGCATTCCGATATTAACGCATTTCATTCTGATCTTAACGTGTTGCATTCCGATATTAATGTATTTCGTTCCGATATTAACGTATTTCATTCTGATCTTAATGTGTTGCATTCCGATCTTAACGTGTTGCATTCTGCTATTAACGTATTTTGTTCCGATCTTAACGTGTTTCGTTCTGAAATAAATGTATTGCATTCCGATATTAACGTATTTCATTCTGATCTTAACGTATTGCATTCCGGTATTAACATATTTCATTCCGATATAAATGTATTGCATTCCGATATTAACATATTTCATTCTCATCTTAACGTGTTGCATTCCGATATTAACGTATTTCATTCTGATCTTAATGTGTTGCATTCCGATCTTAATGTATTGCATTCTGATATTAACGCATTTTGTTCCGATCTTAACATGTTTCATTCTGATATAAATGTATTGCATTCTGACATTAACGTATTTCATGCTGATCTTAACGTGTTGCATTCCGATCTTAACATATTGCATTCCGATATTAACGTATTTCATTCTGCATTACGATCTTAATGTGTTGCATTCTGCTATTAACGTATTTCATTACGATATTAACGTATTTCATTCCAATATTAACGCATTTTGTTCCGATCTTAATGTGTTTCGTTCTGATATACAACAACAACAACAATTTTTATTGATTAGCCAGTTGGCCTTATCAAAACAGACAGTTCTGATATAAATGTATTGCATTCCGATATTAATGTATTTAATTCCGATATTAACGTATTGCATTCCGATATTAACGTATTTTGTTCTGATCTTAATGTACCGCGTTCCGATACTAACGCGAATCACGAAGCAAACAAATGCCAAACACTTTTGTTCTTTCGCCTTGTCAATAACTACCACTGATTCTCAGGAAACCCGTCTCTCTCTTGATTAAGACCGGAATATAGATTTCCGAATGCAAATCTACATTTCCCAGGATTCTGTAGCAACTAAAGCGGTGTCAAACCGCCTTCGTTCTTCATTCGGACGCGAGACAACATTCCAATTACAGGCTAGCAGAAGCAATGTTTGGAGTTTGGAAGTTTCCACTGTTTCGTTGAGCCATAAAGACATAAATAACAAGAAGACGAAATAAGGCAAGAAAAAGACCGCGCCAATTTCTCGAGGAGCCGCCAACGCCAATCAGCGCCAACGAAATGAGAAATGGATTGCCGTCAAAACGTCTCTCTCTGCAAAAATCGTTTTCGGCGCTCCGGAGAAGAGAGGGAAGGCAATTGGGGGGCAACGAGAAGCAAAAGAAGGCCGGGTTTTCCCGACGCTCTTTCGGAACCCCGCTGGGATAAATAGGATCCCCGACGTCAGCGAGTCTTCCTCGATTGGGAAGGAAGCGTCGGCAGTGTGATATTAGGAGCCCAATTGAGCGGAAGATGCGCCGGAGCAAGTTCCCGGGAACACTCGTTGGGGCGAATCGTTCGGCAAAGAGGCTTTGTTCCCGCCTGCCCTTGTCCCCAAAACAATCCGAACCAAACGCTACACACACACACACACAGCCTTGATTGGCATACGACAACAACATCACAACACAACAAGAGGAAGCGATGTTTCGTCTCAGTTCTCAGACTATTGTTTTATTTCAGAGGGAAGGGAAAGGAAGGAAAGAGAAAAGGAGAGAAGGGAACGTAGGTAGGAAGGTAGGTAGGTAGGAAAGAAGGAGAGAAGGGAAGATAAGGAAGAAGGAGAAAAGAAAAGAAGGGAATGAGAGAAGGGAGAGAAGGGAAGGAAGGAGAAAAGAAAAATGAGAAAGGAGGGAAGGAAAGAGAAAGGAGAAAAGAAAAGAAGGGAAGGAGAAAGTAAGGAAGGAAAGAGAAAGGAAAGAAGGGAAAGAAGGAAGGAGAAAAGAAAAGAAGGGAAAGAGGAAGGAAGGAAGGAAGGAAGGAAGGAGAAAAGGAGAGAAGGGAAGGTAAGAAGGAAGGAGAAAAGAAAAGAAGGGAAGAGAAAGGAAGGAAGGAAAGAGAAAGGAGAGAAGGGGAGGTAAAAAAGAAGGAGAAAAGAAAAGAAGGGAAAGAGAAAGGAAGGAAGGAAAGAGAAAAGGAGAGAAGGGAAGGAAGGAAGGAGAAAAAAGAAGGGGAAGAGAAAGAAAGGAAGGAAGGAAGGAAGGAAGGAAGGAGAAAAGGAGAGAAGGGAAGAAGGAAGGAGAAAAGAAAAGAAGGGAAAGAGAAAGGAAGGAAGGAAAGAGAAAAGGAGAGAAGGGAAGGAAGGAAAGAGAAAAGGAGAGAAGGGAAGAAGGAAGGAGAAAAGAAAAGAAGGGAAAGAGAAAGGAAGGAACGAAAGAGAAAAGGAGAGAAGGGAAGGAAGGAAGTAGAAAAGAAAAAACGGGAAAGAGAAAGGAAGGAAGGAAGGAAGGAAGGAAGGAAGGAAGGAAGGAAGGAAGGAAAGAGAAAATAAGAGAAGGGAAGGTAGGAAGGAAGGAAGGAAAAAAGAAAAGAAGGGAAGGAAAAACGAAGGAAGGAAGGAAAGAGAAAAGGAGAGAAAGGAAGGTAAGAAGGAAGAAGAAAAGAAAATAAGGGAATGAGAAAGGAGGGAAGGAAAGAGAAAAGGAGAGAAGGGAAGGTAAAAAAGAAGGAGAAAAGAAAAGAAGGGAAAGAGAAAGGAAGGAAGGAAAGAGAAAGGAGAGAAGGGGAGGTAAAAAAGAAGGAGAAAAGAAAAGAAGGGAAAGAGAAAGGAAGGAAGGAAAGAGAAAAGGAGAGAAGGGAAGGAAGGAGAAAAAAGAAGGGGAAGAGAAAGAAAGGAAGGAAGGAAGGAAGGAAGGAAGGAAGGAAGGAAGGAAGGAAGGAGAAAAGGAGAGAAGGGAAGAAGGAAGGAGAAAAGAAAAGAAGGGAAAGAGAAAGGAAGGAAGGAAAGAGAAAAGGAGAGAAGGGAAGGAAGGAAAGAGAAAAGGAGAGAAGGGAAGAAGGAAGGAGAAAAGAAAAGAAGGGAAAGAGAAAGGAAGGAACGAAAGAGAAAAGGAGAGAAGGGAAGGAAGGAAGTAGAAAAGAAAAAACGGGAAAGAGAAAGGAAGGAAGGAAGGAAGGAAGGAAGGAAAGAGAAAATAAGAGAAGGGAAGGTAGGAAGGAAGGAAGGAAAAAAGAAAAGAAGGGAAGGAAAAACGAAGGAAGGAAGGAAAGAGAAAAGGAGAGAAAGGAAGGTAAGAAGGAAGAAGAAAAGAAAATAAGGGAATGAGAAAGGAGGGAAGGAAAGAGAAAAGGAGAGAAGGGAAGGTAAAAAAGAAGGAGAAAAGAAAAGAAGGGAAAGAGAAAGGAAGGAAGGAAAGAGAAAAGGAGAGAAGGGAAGGAAGGAAGGAAGGAAGGAGAAAAGGAGAGAAGGGAAGGTAAGAAGGAAGGAGAAAAGAAGGGAAAGAGAAACGAAGGAAGGAAAAAGAAAAGGAGAGAAGGGAAGGAAGGAAGGAAAGAGAAAAGGAAAGAAGGGAAGGGAAGGGAAGGAAAGAAGGAAGGAAGGAAGGAAGGAAGGAAGGAAGGAAGGAAGGAAGGAAGGAAGGAAGGAAGGAAGGCACAATGGGAGTTGTAGTTCACCCACAACCTTAGCCATTTTGGACAATTACAAACTGACTTTTTCAAGTACCAAGCAGCACTGAGTTCCCAAGCTAATATAGGAAGATATTATATATTGTTGGTTGGTGGCCAGATAGTGACAATTCATAGCCTTTGGCGCCCTCTGCTGGTATATCATTGTAAACAACAGTCCAGATTGTTAAATTAATACACTATGCAACACTATGATTTGTGTTCCTGGGTAATCAATGTCATTTCCTAATTGGCTCAATCATGAAAACATGGGAAAAGAGGGACGTCTTTGGCTGTAATAATAATAACAACAACAACAACAACAATAACAATAATAACAATAATAATCACTTTCACAGACCACTGCGACCAGCACAGATCTGGACCAAACTTGGCACACATAACCTCCAATAAATAAAATATATTATTATTATTATTATTATTATTATTATTATTATTATTATATATTTAATACTAACTTGGGGACCTGTCGCTTATTTGAGAAAGGCATTGTGTGCCAAGTTTGGTCTTTATCGGTTATTTATGTGGCTCGCAGTGCTCTCAGGAAGTGAATGAAGGTACTGTCCGTCCCATCGTCCATGGTCCAACCTCCTCCAAGCTGAAGCAGGATGTAGAGTGGGTCATGGGGACTGTGTACCAAGTTTGGTCTTGATCCGTCATTGGATGAGGGTCGCAGCGGTCTTGGGAAGTGAGTGGAAGTATTGCAAGTCCCGTCATTCATGGTCCAACCTCCTCCAAGCTGAAGCAGGATGTAGAGTGGGTCATGGGGACTCTGTGTACCAAGTTTGGTCTTGATCCGTCATTGGATGAGGGTCGCAGTGGTCTTGGGAAGTGAGTGGAAGTATTGCAAGTCCCGTCATTCATGGTCCAACCTCCTCCAAGCTGAAGCAGTATGTAGAGTGGGTCATGGGGACTCTGTGTACCAAGTTTGGTCTTGATCCGTCATTGGATGGATGAGGGTCGCAGTGGTCTTGGGAAGTGAGTGGAAGTATTGCAAGTCCCGTCATTCATGGTCCAACCTCCTCCAAGCTGAAGCAGGATGTAGAGTGGGTCATGGGGACTCTGTGTACCAAGTTTGGTCTTGATCCGTCATTGGATGAGGGTCGCAGCGGTCTTGGGAAGTGAGTGGAAGTATTGCAAGTCCCGTCATTCATGGTCCAACCTCCTCCAAGCTGAAGCAGGATGTAGAGTGGGTCATGGGGACTCTGTGTACCAAGTTTGGTCTTGATCCGTCATTGGATGAGGGTCGCAGTGGTCTTGGGAAGTGAGTGGAAGTATTGCATGTCCCGTCATTCATGGTCCAACCTCCTCCAAGCTGAAGCAGGATGTAGAGTGGGTCATGGGGACTCTGTGTACCAAGTTTGGTCTTGATCCGTCATTGGATGAGGGTCGCAGCGGTCTTGGGAAGTGAGTGGAAGTATTGCAAGTCCCGTCATTCATGGTCCAACCTCCTCCAAGCTGAAGCAGGATGTAGAGTGGGTCATGGGGACTGTGTACCAAGTTTGGTCTTGATCCGTCATTGGATGAGGGTCGCAGTGGTCTTGGGAAGTGAGTGGAAGTATTGCATGTCCCGTCATTCATGGTCCAACCTCCTCCAAGCTGAAGCAGGATGTAGAGTGGGTCATGGGGACTCTGTGTACCAAGTTTGGTCTTGATCCGTCATTGGATGAGGGTCGCAGCGGTCTTGGGAAGTGAGTGGAAGTATTGCAAGTCCCGTCATTCATGGTCCAACCTCCTCCAAGCTGAAGCAGGATGTAGAGTGGGTCATGGGGACTGTGTACCAAGTTTGGTCTTGATCCGTCATTGGATGAGGGTCGCAGCGGTCTTGGGAAGTGAGTGGAAGTATTGCAAGTCCCGTCATTCATGGTCCAACCTCCTCCAAGCTGAAGCAGGATGTAGAGTGGGTCATGGGGACTCTGTGTACCAAGTTTGGTCTTGATCCGTCATTGGATGAGGGTCGCAGTGGTCTTGGGAAGTGAGTGGAAGTATTGCATGTCCCGTCATTCATGGTCCAACCTCCTCCAAGCTGAAGCAGGATGTAGAGTGGGTCATGGGGACTCTGTGTACCAAGTTTGGTCTTGATCCGTCATTGGATGAGGGTCGCAGTGGTCTTGGGAAGTGAGTGGAAGTATTGCAAGTCCCGTCATTCATGGTCCAACCTCCTCCAAGCTGAAGCAGGATGTAGAGTGGGTCATGGGGACTCTGTGTACCAAGTTTGGTCTTGATCCGTCATTGGATGAGGGTCGCAGCGGTCTTGGGAAGTGAGTGGAAGTATTGCATGTCCCGTCATTCATGGTCCAACCTCCTCCAAGCTGAAGCAGGATGTAGAGTGGGTCATGGGGACTCTGTGTACCAAGTTTGGTCTTGATCCGTCATTGGATGAGGGTCGCAGTGGTCTTGGGAAGTGAGTGGAAGTATTGCATGTCCCGTCATTCATGGTCCAACCTCCTCCAAGCTGAAGCAGGATGTAGAGTGGGTCATGGGGACTCTGTGTACCAAGTTTGGTCTTGATCCGTCATTGGATGAGGGTCGCAGCGGTCTTGGGAAGTGAGTGGAAGTATTGCAAGTCCCGTCATTCATGGTCCAACCTCCTCCAAGCTGAAGCAGGATGTAGAGTGGGTCATGGGGACTGTGTACCAAGTTTGGTCTTGATCCGTCATTGGATGAGGGTCGCAGCGGTCTTGGGAAGTGAGTGGAAGTATTGCAAGTCCCGTCATTCATGGTCCAACCTCCTCCAAGCTGAAGCAGGATGTAGAGTGGGTCATGGGGACTCTGTGTACCAAGTTTGGTCTTGATCCGTCATTGGATGAGGGTCGCAGTGGTCTTGGGAAGTGAGTGGAAGTATTGCAAGTCCCGTCATTCATGGTCCAACCTCCTCCAAGCTGAAGCAGGATGTAGAGTGGGTCATGGGGACTCTGTGTACCAAGTTTGGTCTTGATCCGTCATTGGATGGATGAGGGTCGCAGCGGTCTTGGGAAGTGAGTGGAAGTATTGCAAGTCCCGTCATTCATGGTCCAACCTCCTCCAAGCTGAAGCAGGATGTAGAGTGGGTCATGGGGACTCTGTGTACCAAGTTTGGTCTTGATCCGTCATTGGATGAGGGTCGCAGTGGTCTCGGGAAGTGAGTGAAGGTACTGCAAATCCCATCATCTGTGGTCCTGGTGATGTTTAGGGGAGGACGGACTATGGATGATGGGATTTGTAGTACTTTCAAATCCTCCGGTTCCCACAGACCACTGTGGCCCCCAACAAAGATCAATAAAGACCAAACCTGGCACACGGAGCCCCCATGAACCACTCGACATCCTGGTACCATTTGGAGGAGGGTGGACCATGGATGATGGGATTTGCAGTACTTCCACTCACTTCCCGAGACCACTGCGACCCTCATCCAATGACTGATCAAGACCAAACTTGGCACACAGAGCCCCCATGACCCACTCTACATCCTGATGAGGTTTGGAGGATGTTGGACCATGGATGATGGGACTTGCAGTACTTCCACTCACTTACCGAGACCACTGTGACCCTCATCCAATGACGGATCAAGACCAAACTTGGCACACAGAGCCCCCATGACCCACTCTACATCCTGGTACCATTTGGAGGAGGATGGACCATGGATGATGGGACTTGCAGTACTTCCACTCACTTCCCAAGACCGCTGCAACCCTCATCAAACTTGGTACAGAGTCCTCATGACCCACTCTACATCCTGCTGCAGTTTGGAGGAGGGTGGACCATGGATGATGGGACTTGCAGTACTTCCACTCACTTCCTGAGACCACTGTGACCCTCATTCAATGACTGATCAAGACCAAACTTGGCACACAGAGCCCTCAAGACTCACTCTACATCCTGGTGCAGTTTCAAGGGAGATGAACCATGAATGATGGGACTTGAAGTACCTCCACTCACTTCCCGAGACCACTGTGACCCTCATCCAATGACTGATCAATCTTGGCACACAGAGCCCCCATGACCCATTCTACATCCTGGTACCATTTGGAAGAGGGTGGACCATGGATGATGGGACTTGCACTACCTTCACTCACTTCCTGGGACCACTGCGACCATCATCCAATGACGGATCAAGACCAAACTTCGCACACAGAGCCCCCATGACCCATTGTACATCCTGGTACCATTTGGAAGAGGGTGGACCATGGATGATGGGACTTGCAGTACTTCCACTCACTTCCCAAGACCGTGACCCATTCTACATCCTGGTACCATTTGGAAGAGGGTGGACCATGGATGATGGGACTTGCAGTACTTCCACTCACTTCCCAAGACCGTGACCCATTCTACATCCTGGTACCATTTGGAAGAGGGTGGACCATGGATGATGGGACTTGCAGTACTTCCACTCACTTCCCAAGACCGTGACCCATTCTACATCCTGGTACCATTTGGAAGAGGGCGGACCATGGATGATGGGACTTACAGTACTTCTACTCACTTCCCGAGACCGCTGCGACCCTCATCCAATGACCAAAAAAGACCAAACTTGACATACAGAGTCTTCAAG
Source organism: Anolis sagrei (assembly GCF_037176765.1). Taxonomy (NCBI): domain Eukaryota; kingdom Metazoa; phylum Chordata; class Lepidosauria; order Squamata; family Anolidae; genus Anolis; species Anolis sagrei. The sequence continues at coordinate 16,554,521 of NC_090033.1, forward strand.
ACCCACTCTACATCCTGGTGCAGTTTGGAGGAGGCTGGACTACGGATGATGGGACTTGCAGTACTTCCACTCACTTCCCAAGACCACTCCGACCCTCATCCAATGACGGATCAAGACCAAACTTGGCACACAGAGTCCCCATGACCCACTCTACATCCTGGTGCAGTTTGGAAGAGGGCGGACCACAGATGATGGGACTTGCCGTACCTCCACTCACTTCCCAAGACCGCTGCGACCCTCATCCAATGACGGATCAAGACCAAACTTGGCACACAGAGTCCCCATGACCCACTCTACATCCTGGTGCAGTTTGGAGGAGGGCGGACCACAGATGATGGGACTTGCAGTACCTCCACTCACTTCCCAAGACCGCTGCGACCCTCATCCAATGACTGATCAAGACCAAACTTGGCACACAGAGTCCCCATGACCCACTCTACATCCTGGTGCAGTTTGGAGGAGGGCGGACCACAGATGATGGGACTTGCAGTACCTCCACTCACTTCCCAAGACCGCTGCGACCCTCATCCAATGACGGATCAAGACCAAACTTGGCACACAGAGTCCCCATGACCCACTCTACATCCTGGTGCAGTTTGGAGGAGGGCGGACCACAGATGATGGGACTTGCAGTACCTCCACTCACTTCCCAAGACCGCTGCGACCCTCATCCAATGACGGATCAAGACCAAACTTGGCACACAGAGTCCCCATGACCCACTCTACATCCTGGTGCAGTTTGGAGGAGGGCGGACCACAGATGATGGGACTTGCAGTACCTCCACTCACTTCCCAAGACCGCTGCGACCCTCATCCAATGACGGATCAAGACCAAACTTGGCACACAGAGTCCCCATGACCCACTCTACATCCTGGTGCAGTTTGGAGGAGGGCGGACCACAGATGATGGGACTTGCAGTACCTCCACTCACTTCCCAAGACCGCTGCGACCCTCATCCAATGACTGATCAAGACCAAACTTGGCACACAGAGTCCCCATGACCCACTCTACATCCTGCTGCAGTTTGGAGGAGGGTAGACCACAGATGATGGGACTTGCAGTACCTCCACTCACTTCCTGAGACCACTGTGACCCTCATCCAATGACTGATCAAGACCAAACTTGGCACACAGAGACCCCATGACCCACTCTACATCCTGGTGATGTTTGGAGGAGGATGGACCATGGATTATGGGACTTGCAGTGCCATCACTCACTTTCTGAGACCACTGTGAGCTATGTAAATAACTGATAAAGACCAAACTTGGCACACAATGCCTTTCTCAAATAACCCGGGTGGCGACAGGTCCTCAAGTTAGTATTAAATATTTAATAATAATAATAATAATAATAATAATAATAATAATTTGTTTATTGTATCAGGAGCGAGCCGAGGGCACAGTTGTAATGTATTCAAAAGACACGAAGTATAAAAACTTGGTGTTGTATTAAATGTCCTCTGACCCCTTGGAGTCCCTCTGGTGTTGCTATAAGAAAACCTCAGCAAGCAAGAGTCCAAAAGTGGCAGGCTAAAAACCCAGAATCTCAATCAATGGCTGATACGAAATGAGAGACTCCCTCCTGGGCACACATTGTGGATGTGGCGGGGCTCAGGTTGCATGGCAGCAGGTGGTCAGTGGTTTGCTCTTCTCCGCACTCGCATGTCACGGACTCCACTTTGTGGCCCCATTTCTGAAGGTTGGCTCTGCATCTCATGGTGCCAGAGCGCCTTCCAAGTATCCCAGTCTTCTGTATTTGCCTAGGAGGGAGTCTCTCGTTTCGTATCAGCCATTGATTGAGATTCTGGTTTTTTAGCCTGCCACTTTTGGGCTCTTGCTTGCTGAGGTTTTCCTGCAATGTAGGGCGTAGACCCGAAGTTTAAAAATTTGGTGTTGTATTAAATGTCCTCTGACCCCTTGGAGTCCCTCTGGTGTTGCTATAAGAAAACCTCAGCAAGCAAGAGACCAAAAGTGGCAGGCTAAAAACCCAGAATCTCAATCAAAGTCTGATACGAAACGAGAGACTCCTTCCTGGGCACACATTGTGCATATGGCGGGACTCAGGTTGCATTGCAGTAGGTGGTCAGTGGTTTGCTCTTCTCCGCACTCGCATGTCACGGACTCCACTTTGTGGCCCCATTTCTGAAGGTTGGCTCTACATCTCGTGGTGCCAGAGCACCTTCCAAGTATCCCAGTCTTCTGTTTGCCCAGGAGGGAGTCTCTCGTTTCGTATCAGCCATTGATTGAGATTCTGGGTTTTTAGCCTGCCGCTTTTGGGCTCTTGCTTGCTGAGGTTTTCCTGCGATGTAGGGCGTAGACATCCTGTGATAATGTGTGATCCAATACAACATTATTATTATTATTATTATTATATGCATACAGCAACGAGATCACTCTGTTGTGATTTCGTTTCGTTTCGTATCAGCCATTGATTGAGATTCTGGGTTTTTAGCCTGCCGCTTTTGGGCTCTTGCTTGCTGAGGTTTTCCTGCAATGTAGGGCGTAGACATCCTGTGATAATGTGTGATCCAATACAACATTATTATTATTATTATTATTATTATTATTATTATTATATACATACAGCAACAAGATCACTCTGTTGTGATTTCGTTTCGTTTTGTATCAGGCATTGATTGAGATTCTGGGTTTTTAGCCTGCCACTTTTGGGCTCTTGCTTGCTGAGGTTTCCCTGCAATGTAGGGCGTAGACATCCTGTGATAATGTGTGATCCAATACAACATTATTATTATTATTATTATATACATACAGCAACGAGATCACTCTGTTGTGATTTCGTTTCGTTTCGTATCAGCCATTGATTGAGATTCTGGGTTTTTAGCCTGCCACTTTTGGACTCTTGCTTGCTGAGATTTTCCTGCGATGTAGGGCGTAGACATCCTGTGATAATGTGTGATCCAATACAACATTATTATTATTATTATTATTATTATTATTATTATATACATACAGCAACGAGATCACTCTGTTGTGATCTCGTTGCTGTATGTAAATAATAATAATAATAATAATAATAACTTCTCAGAAGTTGATTTTGCACATTCCTTCCTAAGAAATTCCAAAGTCTATGTATGTTCCCCATTTGGTCAACAGGTGGCGATGGGACACTGCACAACAAGGGGAAATTGGCAGTGTATTATTATTATTAATAATAATAATAATAATATATTATTATTATTATTCTTAATAATAATAATAATAATAATAATAATAATAATAATAAATTCCCTGCTTTTTCTCTCCAAAAGGAGACTCAAAGCAGGTATATCCGTTATTAGTATTCGAATGTATTGTGGTTATTATTATTATTATTATTATTATTATTTTGTCTATTTATGCCCTGCTTTTTCTCTCCACAAGGAGGCCCACAAGGAAAGGAAATCTAATATATGGCCATAATCCATAAACCTTAGAGGGGGAAATGATACTTTGAGTTAAAATAGTGGGCCATTAATAATAATAATAATAATAATAATAATAATATGTCTCTTTGAGTCCCCTTGAGGAGAGAAAAGCAAGGTAGAAAAAACATAATA
>NC_090033.1:16568077-16578077 GCF_037176765.1 Anolis sagrei
CTATAACAATTCTAATATATAGTAATAATAATATGATGTTAATACAGTAACAATAATAATATGATATAATAATAATATATAATAATTATAATCAATTATAATAATTCTAATATTCAGTAATAATCATATATTATAATATTCAATTATAATGATTCTAATATATAGTAATAATGTGATATAATAATACAGTAATAATAATAATATTCAACTATAATAATTCTAATATATAGTAATAATAATATGATGATAATACAGTAACAATAATATGATATAATAATACAGTAATAATAATACATAATAATAAATTATAATAATCCTAATATATAGTAATAATATGATGATAATAATACAGTAACAATAATATATAATATTCAATTATATTGAATATTATATATATTGAATATTATAATAATATACTAATATAATATAATAATATATTGAATATTATTATATTGGATATATAATATTCAATATAATAATATTCAACTATAATAATTCTAATATATAGTAATAATATAATATAATAATACAGTAATAATAATAATAATATTCAACTATAATAATTCTAATATATAGTAATAATATGATATAATAATCATATTATAATATTATAATAATAATATTCAATTATAATGATTCTAATATATAGTAATAATATGATATAATAATACAGTAATAATAATAATATTCAACTATAATAATTCTAATATAGTAATATATGATATAATAATACAGTAGTAATAATAATAATATTCAACTATAATAATTCTAATATATAGTAATAATATGATATAATAATACAGTAATAATAATAATAATAGTATTCAACTATAATACTTCTAATATATAGTAATAATATGATATAATAGTACAGTAATAATAATAATAATAATAATATTCAACTATAATACTTCTAATATATAGTAATAATATGATATAATAATACGGTAATAATAATAATAATATTCAACTATAATACTTCTAATATATAGTAATAATATGATATAATAATACAGTAATAATAATAATAATATTCAACTATAATTCTAATATATAGTAATAATATGATATAATAATACAGTAACAATAATAATATATAATAATTATAATCAATTATAATAATTCTAATATTCAGTAATAATAATATATTATAATATTCAATTATAATGATTCTAATATATAGTTATAATATGATGATGATAATCCAGTAACAATAATAATATGATATAATAATATATAATAATATATAATAATTATAATCAATTATAATAATTCTAATATATAGTAATAATATGATGATAATAATACAGTAACAATAATATATAATATTCAATTATATTGAATATATATTATTGGATATTATATATATTGAATATTATAATAATATACTAATATAATAAATTATAATATAATAATATATTGAATATTATTATATTGGATATATAATATTCAATATAATAATATTCAATTATAATAATCCTAATATATAGTAATAATATGATGATAATACAGTAACAATAATATATTATATTAAATTATAATAATCCTAATATATAGTAATAATATGATATAATAATACAGTAACAATATATAATAATAATATTCAATTATAATCCTAATATATAGGGTAGAGAAGGAAGAAAGGAAGGAAGGAAAGAAAAAGGGAAGGAAAGAGGTAGAGAAGGAAGGAAGGAAGGAGATAAGGAAAGAAAAAGGGAAGGAGGTAGTGAAGGAAGGAAGGAAGGAGAGAAGGAAAGAACAAAGGGAAGGAAGGAAAGAGATAGAGAAGGAAGGAAGGAAGGTAAGAAAAAAGGGAAGGAAGGAAAGAGGTAGCAAAGGAAGAAAGGAGAGAAGGAAAGAATAAAGGGAAGGAAGGAAAGAGGTAGAGAAGGAAGGAAGGAAGGAAGGAAAGAACAAAGGGAAGGAAGGAAAGAGGTAGAGAAGGAAGAAGGGAAGGAAGGAAAGAAAGAAAAAGGGAAGGAAGGAAAGAGGTTGTGAAGGAAGGAAGGAGAGAAGGAAAGAAAAAATGGAAGGAAGGAAAGAGGTAGAGAAGGAAGGAAGGAAGGAAGGAAGGAAGGAAGGAGAGAAGGAAAGAACAAAGGGGAGGAAGGAAAGAGGTAGAGAAGGAAGAAGGGAAGGAAGGAAAGAAAAAAGGGAAGGAAGGAGGTAGAGAAGGAAGGGAGGAAGGAAGGAAGGAAGGAAGGAGAAAAGGAAAGAAAAAAGGGAAGGAAGGAAACGGGTAGGGAAGGAAGGAAAGAGAGGACAGAAAAAAGGGGTGGAAGGAAAGAGGTAGAGAAGGAAGGAAGGAAGGAAGGAAGGAGAGAAGGAAAGAAAAAGGGGTGGAAGGAAAGAGGTAGAGAAGGAAGGAAGGAAGGAAGGAAAGAAAAAAGGGAAGGAAGGAAAGAGGTAGCAAAGGAAGAAAGGAAGGAGAGAAGGAAAGAAAAAAGGGAAGGAATGAAAGAGGTAGATAAGGAAGAAAGTAAAGAAGGAAAGAAAAAAGGGAAGGGGGGAAAGAGGTAGAGAAGGGAGGAAGGAAGGAAGGAAGGAAGGAGAGAAGGAAAGAAAAAGGGAAGGAAGGAAAAAGGTAGAGAAGAAAGGAAGGAAGGAAGGAAGGAAGGAGAAAAGGAAAGAAAAAAGGGAAGGAAAGGGGTAGGGAAGGAAGGAAGGAAGGAAAGAAAAAAGGGGTGGAAGGAAAAAGGTAGAGAAGGAAGGAAGAAAGGAGATAAGGAAAGAGGTAGGGAAGGAAGGAAGGAAGGGTGGAAGGAGCGAAGGAAAGAAAAAAGGGAAGGAAGGAAAAAGGTAGAAAAGAAAGGAAGGAAGGAAGAAAGGAGAAAAGGAAAGAAAAAAGGAAGGAAGGAAGGAAGGAAGGAAGGAAGGAGAGAAGGAAAGAAAAAGGGGTGGAAAGAAAGAGTTAGAGAAGGAAGGAAGGAAGGAGAGAAGGAAAGAGGTAGGGAAGGAAGGAAGGAAGGGTGGAAGGAGCGAAGGAAAGAAAAAAGGGAAGGAAAGAAAGAGGTAGAGAAGGAAGGAAGGAGAGAAGGAAGGAGAGAAAGAAAGAAGAAGAGAAAGAGGGAGGGAAGGTTGGTCACAGCAACGCATGGCGGGTACAGCTAGTATATAATATACGCAGGGGCGGTTCATCCATTACGCGAAGTAAGCGGTCGCAGAACACTTTTTTTTGCCAGGGGCGCAGAGGCGCCTCTGTAAATGCCCCTCCACCGCCACTTGAGGAAATGATTCATAATTACGATCCCCCAAAGTTGCCGGAAGTGAAGTAGACTTATACATGGAGATATACGGTATCGGAAATGGAAGGGCACTAACGTTGGGCTTCCCTCTTTCTCTTCTTTCCTCCACAGCAATCCGTTCCCTCGTTCATTCCTCAAATATTAGCATTCCCGCTGAAGAGGAGAGAAAATCCATCTCCAAGCCAAGGCAAAGCAATGCTCAAAACGGCTATTATTTCCGCGCCGGAGACGGTTTTCGCTCGTCTCCCGTGAGAGAGACGCGGGCGCATCGACACCAGGCGTCTCCACGGTATCGGCTGCCAAGAAATCCCCTCGAATTTTTGCACAATGAGACAACACAAGCAGGGCACCGATCCTGCAAAGTTTCAGAAAGATTCGCTCCTCTGCTGATTTTTAGGAATGTTTTGCTTGTGCAATCCCGATGCCACACCATGAGATACCACACACGTTTCCCCTTCTCCCAAAGGATCTCTCCGCTCTCGTCTTTCCAATGTTTTGGGCCGCGACTGTTGTTGTTTACGGAGTCGGAAGAGTGCCACACGCACACAGAAGAGGCCGGTTTTGCAAGCGACAGCAACTCTGTAGGAAAGAAATAAACAAAGAGTACTTCCAGGCTTCCAGTAATTAGGGAGGACTATAACTCCCAAGATCCCACTGACCGAAATGACTAGAGGGTTTGGGAAAAAAACGTTCTCTGAGGAAAATAACATTCCCATGCTCGGATGAGGGCTAAGAACACACATGTTGGGTTGTTGTGAGTATTTCAGGCTGTGTGGAGAATATGTCCCAGCAGCATTCTCTCCTAACATTTCGCCTGCATCTGTGGTCGGCATCTTCAGAAGTCTGTGGAAATGAGGCAAGTGGAGTGTCTTGATAGAAGTAAACAGGGGAAATGTTTACTTTTACCAAGACACTCCACTTGCCTCATTTCCACAGACTTCTGAAGATGCCGACCACAGATGCAGGCAAAATGTTAGGGGAAATGTTTACTTTTACCAAGAAACTCCACTTGCCTCATTTCCACAGACTTCTGAAGATGCCGACCACAGATGCAGGCGAAATGTTAGGGGAAATGTTTACTTTTACCAAGAAACTCCACTTGCCTCATTTCCACAGACTTCTGAAGATGCCGACCACAGATGCAGGCGAAATGTTAGGGGAAATGTTTACTTTTACCAAGAAACTCTACTTGCCTCAGACTTCTGAAGATGCCGACCACAGATGCAGGCGAAATGTTAGGGGAAATGTTTACTTTTACCAAGAAACTCTACTTGCCTCATTTCCACAGACTTCTGAAGATGCCGACCACAGATGCAGGCGAAATGTTAGGGGAAATGTTTACTTTTACCAAGACACTCCACTTGCCTCATTTCCACAGACTTCTGAAGATGCCGAGCACAGATGCAGGCGAAATGTTAGGGGAAATGTTTACTTTTACCAAGACACTCCACTTGCCTCATTTCCACAGACTTCTGAAGATGCTGACCACAGATCATCGTAATCATCATCTTTAATTACTTATTAATCGCCCTCCATCCGAGATGCTCCAGGCAATTTACAAGACACTCCACATTTCGCCTGCATCTGTGGTCAGCATCTTCAGAAGTCCGTGGAAACGAGGCAAGTGGGGTGTCTTGGTAAAAGTAAACATTTCCCCTAACATTTCACCTGCATCATTTGACCCATGTTAAATTTAATATTTGTATGTATTTGTTTTATCCTGTATAATTTCTGCAATGTAAATCGCCTGGAGCATCCAGATGGAGGGCGATTAATAAGTAATTAAAGATGATGATTACAATGATCTGTGGTCAGCATCTTCAGAAGTCTGTGGAAATGAGGCAAGTGAAGTGTCTTGGTAAAAGTAAATATTTCCCCTAACATTTCGCCTGTATCTGTGGTCGGTATCTTCAGAAGTCTGTGGAAATGAGGCAAGTAGAGTGTCTTGGTAAAAGTAAATATTTCGCCTAACATTTCGCCTGCATCTGTGCTCAGCATCTTCAGAAGTCTGTGGAAATGAGGCAAGTGGAGTGTCTTGGTAAAAGTAAACATTTCCTCTAACATTTCGCCTGTATCTGTGGTCGGTATCTTCAGAAGTCTGTGGAAATGAGGCAAGTGGAGTGTCTTGGTAAAAGTAAATACTTCGCCTAACATTTTGCCTGCATCTGTGGTCGGTATCTTCAGAAGTCTGTGGAAATGAGGCAAGTAGAGTGTCTTGGTAAAAGTAAATATTTCGCCTAACATTTCGCCTGCATCTGTGCTCAGCATCTTCAGAAGTCTGTGGAAATGAGGCAAGTGGAGTGTCTTGGTAAAAGTAAACATTTCCCCTAACATTTCGCCTGTATCTGTGGTCGGTATCTTCAGAAGTCTGTGGAAATGGGGCAATTGGAGTGTCTTGGTAAAAGTAAACATTTCCCCTAACATTTCACCTGCATCTGTGGTCGGTATCCTCAGAATACCATTTCCATTTCATAATTGGCAATTCTGGCGTTCCATTTCCGTTTTGTAATTCCTAATTTCATAATTCGTAATTCTGGAGTTCCGTTTCTGTTTCGTAATTTGTTATTTCGTAATTCCGGAGTTCCATTTCGTAATTCGTAATTCTAGAGTTCCATTTCCGTTTTGTAATTTTGGAATTCCGGAGATCCATTTCCATTTCGTAATTCGTAATCCTAGAGTTCCATTTCCGTTTTGTAATTCCTAATTTCATAATTCATAATTGTGGAGTTCCGTTTCTGTTTCGTAATTTGTTATTTCGTAATTCCGGAGTTCCATTTCGTAATTTGTAATTCTAGAGTTCCATTTCCGTTTTGTAATTTTGGAATTCCGGAGATCCATTTCCATTTCGTAATTCGTAATCCTAGAGTTCCATTTCCGTTTTGTAATTCCTAACTTCATAATTCGTAATTCTGGAGTTCCGTTTCTGTTTCGTATTTTGTTATTTCGTAATTCCGGAGTTCCATTTCGTAATTTGTAATTCTAGAGTTCCATTTCCGTTTTGTAATTTTGGAATTCCGGAGATCCGTTTCCATTCCATAATTCTTAATCCTAGAGTTCCGTTTCCATTTTGTAATTCATAATTTCGTAATTCCAGAGTTCTATCTCCGCTTTGGGAAGAATCTTCCCAAAAACAGAACTGGGGGGGGGGGGGGCGCCTAAAATTCGGAATGAAAACAGGACAAAAACAGAACCGATTTATGCCTTTTCACACAATCTAAATATATAAAATATATCCTGCGTCAAAGAGATATCCGCCTTCGATTCCTGTCCTCTGTCCTGACTCAGCCTGAGAGCAACGAGCACACTCTTGGCACACAAACGGGCGCGACTGGCGGAGACAACCATGAGATCATCTAGGGAAACAACTCCTTGCTCTTCCCATCCTTCTGTTATCTCGCACTTAGGATGACTCAGAGGTAGGGCTCTCCACCCTTCGTCAGAGGCGTTCCAGGGAGCTGCGAGCATGGAAATATCATTCCTGGTCATTTGCCCGGGAACTTGAGCGCTCTTGGAGAGCGCCATGGGCGGCTTTCTGATTTCCCCAGGGCAACCATGCCTCTCTCTGCCCCCTGCATTCTTGCAGGCAGATGTCAATGCATTTTGCCTTCTCACCCCCATGGTGATGATTGTGAATCATAAAATCCTGGAGTTGGAAGAGTTGGATCCCAGGGTCATCCAGTCCAACCCCCTCCTCTCTACATGCAGGAAATGCATGCTCAACAGATGGCCATCCAGCCTCTGCATTATTATTATTATTATTATTATTATTATTATTATTATTATATGGAAAAGGCAATCCATCATAATTCCATCATAATTCTTCCTCTGGGTCATGATCTGGATGGATCTTGTTATTGTTGAGCATCTCTTGGAGAGAGTGGGCTGAAGAAGAGCACGGTTAGAGCAAACTGTGCCAGCAAAGAGGAAAAAATAGGACAAGTGCAAAAAAAGCCAGAATGGATGTCCAAAGAACTTCTAACTGTGCTAAAACACAAAAGAGACATGCACAAGAAGTGGAAAAGGGGAGAAATCACCAAAGAAGAATTCAAACAAATAGCCAACACCTGTAGGGAAAAGGTCCGCAAGGCTAAAGCACAAAACGAGCTCAGGCTTGCCAGGGACATTAAAAACAACAAAAAGGGCTTCTTTTCTTATGTCAGTAGAAAAAGGAAAAACAAGGAGGCGATAGGGCCTATTCGAGGAGAAAATGAGGCAATGCTAACAGGGGATAGGGAAAAGGCAGAACTACTTAATACCTTCTTTGCCTCAGACTTCTCACAAAAAGAAAGGGATTATTATTATTATTATTATTATTATTATTATTATTATTATTATTATCATAGAATCCTAGAGTTGGAAGAGACCTCCAGTCCAACCACTCTGCACCATGATTGTTTTGTCATCAATCAGAAATGACTTAATGAAGGCACATAAGTTGATCTTGATGCCCTTTTTGGGCAAGGAAGAACTGAAAATTGCCTTCATGGCCATCAATTATTATTATTATTATTATTATTATTATTATTATTATTATTGACAGGGGATATGGAAAAGGCAATCCATCATAATTCCATCATAATTCTTCCTCTGGGTCATGATCTGGATGGATCTTTTTATTGTTGAGCATCTCTTGGAGAGAGTGGGCTGAATTTATTTATTATTTATTTATTTACTTAATTTGTATACCGCCATTCTCAGCCCTAAGGCGACTCATAGCGGTTTACAACAAGCAAAAACAAGGCGAACAATCAAGGCAAAAATTCAATGCGGCATCAACAAGGTACTTAAAAACAGTTAACACAGAAACAAATTAAACGATTTAACAGTAATAAACATTCAGTGGCGTCTCATAACTAGAATCATGATCCAAACTCGTCAATCGTAGTTCCATTTCCTGAAATTCATTGCACTGAAGAAGAGCACGGTTAGAGCAAACCGTGCCAACAAAGAGAAAAAAATAGGACAAGTGCAAAAAAGCCAGAATGGATGTCCAAAGAACTTCTAACTGTGCTAAAACACAAAAGAGACATGCATAAGAAGTGGAAAAAGAGAGAAATCACCAAAGAAGAATTCAAACAAATAGCCAACACCTGTAGGGAAAAGGTCCGCAAGGCTAAAGCACAAAACGAGCTCAGGCTTGCCAGGGACATTAAAAACAACAAAAAGGGCTTCTTTTCGTATGTCAGTAGAAAAAGGAAAAACAAGGAGGTGATAGGACCTCTTCGAGGAGAAGATGGGACAATGCTGACAGGGGATGATAGAGAAAAGGCAGAACTACTTAATACCTTCTTTGCCTCGGTCTTCTCACAAAAAGAAAGGGATTATTATTATTATTATTATTATTATTATTATTATTATTATTGAGCATGGCTTCCCCAGGCAGAAGTTCATCATAGGTCTGGAGTTTGGATAGGACCTTGGATAGCTCCGTACGGACAAGGTGCTCTCAGAAGTCCTGAAGTTTGCAGAGAAGTCTTTGTAGGCTCTCCCTGTTGCTCTTGTTCTTCCCATGGCCCCGTTGAATGACTGGAGGGACCAGGAAACATCATCTCCTACCACTGTGCTCATAGGCAGAACGGGCCTCCTTCTCTCTGGTGAAGCCGTCAGGGTCCTGTGACCTTCAGTCTGTCCGTCCGTCTGTCTGTCTATTTTAGGGTTGGTCTGAATGGTCCTTGGAGTCTTTTCCAACTCTAGGATTCTGTTGTCCATCCATCCATATCTAATCTATCTCTTATGGGTTGGATTGGATGGCCTTTGAGTTTCTCCCAACTCTAGAATTCTGTCTGTCTGTCTGTCTATCTATCTATCTATCTATCTATCTTCCTATCTGTCTATCTGTCTTCTTGTCTATCTCTTATGGGTTGGACTGGATGGCCCTTGGGGTCTCTTCCAACTCTAGGATTCTATTCTCCATCCATCCATCCATATCTATATCTATATCTATATCTATCTATCTCTTATGGGTTGGATTGGATGGCCTTTGGGTTCTCTTTCAATATCTATCTATCTCTTATAGGATGAACTGGATGGTCATTGGGGGTTTCTACTATCCATCCATATCTATCTATCTATTTATCTCTTAAGTATTGGGTTGGCTGGCACTTGGGGTCTCTTCCAACTGTAGGAATTTAGTTATCTCTGAAGGGTTGGATTGGATGGTCTTTAGGGTTTCTTCCAACTCTAGGATTCTATCTATCTATCTTCTTGTCTATCTCTTATGGGTTGGACTGGATGGTCCTTGGGAACTCTTCCAACTCTAGGATTCTATTCCCCATCCATCTATCCACCCATATCTATATATTATCTATATATCTCTTATGCGTTGGATTGGATGGCCTTTGGGTTCTTTTCCAAATCTATCTATCTATCTATCTATCTATCTATCTATCTATCTATCTATCTATCTATCTATTATAGGATGAACTGGATGGTCATTGGGGGTTTCTATTATCCATCCATATCTATCTATCTATCTATCTATCTATCTATCTATCTATCTACCTATCTATCTCTTAACCATTGAACTGGATGGCCCTTGGGGTCTCTTCCAACTGTAGGAATTTATCTATCTCTGAAGGGTTGGATTGGATGGTCTTTAGGGTTTCTCCCAACTCTAGGATGCTATCTATCTATCATCTATCTATCTATCTATCTATCTATCTATCTATCTTCCTATCTATCTTTCTGTCTGTCTGTCTTCTTGTCTATCTCTTAAGGGTTTCACTGGATGGTCCTTGGGGTCTCTTCCAACTCTA
>NC_090033.1:16583077-16605577 GCF_037176765.1 Anolis sagrei
GCGGCCACGGATGGGCGAGAGAAAAGCTGGGTATAAATAAGCATAATACCAATAATAATAATAATAATAATAATAATAATAATAATAATGTAGTCTAATATGAATAATAGATACATAGCTGCTTGGAGTCTCCAAGCAGAATAATAATAATAATAATAATAATAATAATAATAATAGAAAAGCAGAATAATAATATTAATAATATTAATAATAATAATAATAATAATAATAATATAGTCTAATATGAATAATAGATACATAGCTGCTTCCTTCTATTACTATTTATTTATTTATGAATGAGCAAGAGAAAAGCTGGGTATAAATAAGCATAATACCAATAATAATAATAATAATAATAATACAGTCTAATATGAATAATAGATACATAGCTGCTTGGAGTCTCCTTCTATTATTATTTATTTACTTACGAATGATATATTTATTGGTATTATGTTTATTTATAATAATAATATATTTATTTATGAATGAGCAAGAGAAAAGCTGGGTATAAATAAACATAATACCAATAATATAAAATAATAATAATAATAATAATAATAATAGATACATAGCTGCTTTGAGTCTCCTTCTAGAGAGAAAAGCAGAATAATAATAATAATAATAATAATAATAATAATATGTTGAATGAGCAAGAGAAAAGCTGTGTATAAATAAACATAATACCAATATAATAATAATAATAATAATAATAATAATATAGTCTAATATGAATTATAGATGCATAGCTGCTTTGAGTCTCCTAGAGAGAAAAGCATAATAATAATAATAATAATAATAATAATAATAATAATAATAATAATATATTTATTTACGAATGAGCAAGAGAAAAGCTGGGTATAAATAAACATAATACCAATAATATAAAATAATAATAATAATAATAATAATAGATACAGAGCTGCTTTGAGTCTCCTTCTAGAGAGATAAGCAGAATAATAATAATAATAATAATAATAATAATAATAATAATAATAATAATTTATTTATTTATTTACGAATGAGCAAGAGAAAAGCTGGGTATAAATAAACATAATACCAATAATATAAAATAATAATAATAATAATAATAATAGATACAGAGCTGCTTTGAGTCTCCTTCTAGAGAGATAAGCAGAATAATAATAATAATAATAATAATAATAATAATAATAATTTATTTATTTATTTACGAATGAGCAAGAGAAAAGCTGGGTATAAATAAACATAATACCAATAATATAAAATAATAATAATAATAATAATAATAATAGATACAGAGCTGCTTTGAGTCTCCTTCTAGAGAGATAAGCAGAATAATAATAATAATAATAATAATAATAATAATAATAATAATTTATTTATTTATTTACGAATGAGCAAGAGAAAAGCTGGGTATAAATAAACATAATACCAATAATATAAAATAATAATAATAATAATAATAATAATAATAGATACAGAGCTGCTTTGAGTCTCCTTCTAGAGATAAAAGCATAATAATAATAATAATAATAATAATAATAATAATAATAATATTATGCTTTTCTCTCTAGAAGGAGACTTTTCTCTTGCTCTTGCTCATTCGTAAATAAATAAATAATAATAATAATAATAATTATTATTATTATTATTATTATTATTATTAATAATTATTATTATTATTATGCTTTTATCTCTAGAAGGAGACTCAAAGCAGCTATGTATCTATTATTATTATTATTATTTTATATTATTGGTATTATGTTTATTTATACCCAGCTTTTCTCTTGCTCATTCGTAAATAAATAAATAAATTATTATTATTATTATTATTATTATTATTCTGCTTATCTCTCTAGAAGGAGACTCAAAGCAGCTATGTATCTATCTATTATTATTATTATATTATTATTATATTATTATTATTATTATTTATTTACTAATGAGGAAGAGAAAGGCAGGGTATAAACAAACATAATACCAATAATATAAAATAATAATAATAATAATAATAATAATAATAATAGATACATAGCTGCTTTGAGTCTCCTTCTAGAGAGAAAAGCAGAATAATAATGATAATGATAATAATAATAATAATAATAATAATAATAATTTTTTATTTACGAATGAGCAAGAGAAAAGCTGGGTATAAATAAACATAATACCAATAATAATAATAATAATAATAATAAAGTCTAATATGAATAATAGATACAAAGCTTCTTTGAGTCTCCTTCTAGAGGGAAAAGCAGGGTAATAATAATAATAATAATAATAATATTTTGAATGAGCAAGAGAAAAGCTGGGTATAAATAAACATGATACCAATAATATAACATAATAATAATAATAGATACATAGCTGCTTTGAGTCTCCTTCTAGAGAGAAAAGCAGAATAATAATAAAAATAATAATAATTATTATTATTATTATTTATTTACAAATGAGCAAGAGAAAAGCTGGGTATAAATAAGCATAATACCAATAAAATAATAATAATAATAATATAGTCTAATATGAATAATAGATACAAAGCTTCTTTGAGTCTCCTTCTAGAGGGAAAAGCAGGGTAATAATAATAATAATAATAACTATTATTATTATTATTATTATTATTTTGAATGAGCAAGAGAAAAGCTGGGTATAAATAAGCATAATACCAATAATAATAATAATAATAATAATAATGTCTAATATGAATAATAGATACATAGCTGCTTTGAGTCTCCTTCTAGAGAGATAAGCATAATAATAATAATAATAATAATAATAATAATAATAATGTATTTATTATAATGTAGAAAAACTGGGTATAAATAAACATAATACCAATAATATAAAATAATAATAATAATAATAATAGATACATAGCTGCTTTGAGTCTCCTTCTAGAGAGAAAAGCAGAATAATAATAATAATAATAATAATAATAATAATATAAAATAATAATAATCTATATAAATAAAAATGTAATTTTCATTTGTGGGATTAACAGAACTAAAAAAACCACTGGACAAATTGGCACCCAATTTGTATACAAGACACCTAACAACCCAACGTACGTCCTTCACACAAAAGATTGATTTTGTCCCACCAACGATAGAATTGGGCCAAACCTCCCACACAGAACCCCCATGACCACCAGAGTGGGCCACAGCAACGCGTGGCAGGGGACGGCTAGTAAAATATAATACTAATAATACTAATATGTGTGCCCAGGAGGGAGTTTCTCATTTGGTATCAGCCATTGGTTGAGGTGCTGGGTTTGAGCCTGCCACTTTTGGACTCTCGCTTGCTGAGGTGTTCCAGCGAGTGTCTCTGTAGATCTTAGAAAACTATTTATAGATTGACGTTGTTGATGTGCTGGCTGATACCCAAACAGGGGATGAGCTGGAGATGACTCTGCCTTGGTCCTTTCACTATTGGCTGCTACTTCCCGGCGGATGTCAGGTGGTGCAATACCGGCTAAGCAGTGTAATTTCTCCAGTGGTGTGGGGGGGCAGACACCCCGTGATAATGCGGCATGTCTCATGTAAGAGCCACATCCACTGTTTTAGCGTGGTGAGATGTGTTCCACACTGGGCATGCATACTCAGCAGCAAGAGCAGATGTCTTCACTGTATCTGGTTGTGATCCCCAGGTTGTGCCAGTCAGCTTTCGTATGATATTGTTTCTAGCACCCACTTTTTGCTTGATGTTCAGGCAGTGCTTCTTGTAGGTCAGAGCACGGTCCAGAGTGACTCCCAGGTATTTGGGTGTGCTGCAATGCTCCAGTGGGATTCCTTCCCAGGTGATCTTCAGAGCTCGAGATGCTTCTCTGTTCTTGAGATGAAAGGCACATGTCTGTGTTTTGGATGGATTAGAGATCAGTTGGTTTTCCCTGTAATAGGCAGTAAGAGCACCTAGAGCTTCGGAAAGCTTCTGTTCTACCATCTCAAAGCTCCCTGCTTGAGCGGTGATGGCACGATCATCAGCATAGATGAAACTCTCTGTCCCTTCTGGCAGTGGCTGGTCATTTGTGTAGATGTTGAACATGGATGGAGCGAGCACGCTCCCCTGAGGCAGGCCGTTCTTCTGTTTCCGCCATCTGCTTCTCTGGCCCTGGAACTCAACCAAAAAGCTCCTGTTCTGTAGCTGATTTCCTATGAGGCGGGTGAGGTGGTCGTCCTTTGTGATACTATACATTTTTCTCAGGAGGAGGCCAAGGTGGTTCACAGTCTCATAGGCTGCTGACAGGTCTACGAAGACAGCTCCTGTGATCTGTAAAGTACAATATAGTAATATAATACTGATCTTGTGCTATGCTAATAAAATAATATATTGTATGAAAATACATCTTGTAAGCCGGTCTGAGTCCCCTTCGGGGTGAGAAGGACGACATATTAATGTCAAAATAAATTTTAAAAAATCTTGGAGTCCTCGTGGACAACAAGTTAAACATGAGCCAACAATGTGATGTGGCGGTGAGCTCTCATCTGTCAGCTCCAGCTTCCCATGTGGGAACAGGATTGTAAAACATCTAGGCGTCACCTGGGCAATGTCTCTGCAAACAGCCAATTCTCTCACACCAGAAGCAACTTGCAGTTTCTCAAGTCGTTTCTGACACAATAAAAAAAAACTATGAGAGAGCACGTGGATCAAGAATAGGCCTCTATGGCTACCTAGGGACCCACTGCCAAGACCCTACACTTGGAAGGCAATCAGACTCAGACAAGACGAATAGCCAATTATAATGGGGTTGTGCTTTAGGTAGAGATAATGTGTCTATTATTTTTCTATTAGTCTTATTGTAAATTCTTATCATTGTTATATCTCTTATAGGTTGGACTAGATGGCTCTTTGGGTCTCATCCAGCTCTGGGATTCTATCTATCTATCTATCTATCTATCTATCTATCTATCTATCTACTCACTCACCCACCCACTGTCTTATCTGTCTGTCCATCCATCCATCCATCCATCCATCCATCCATCCATCCATCCATCTATCTATCTATCTATCCATCCATCCATCCATCTGTCTTATCTATCTATTTGTCCATCTATCTATCTATCTATCTATCTATCTATCTATCTATCTATCTATCCATCCATCCATCCATCCATCCATCTGTCTTATCTATCTATCTATCTATCTATCTATCTATCTATCTATCTATCTATTTATCTATCTATCTATCCATCCATCCATCCATCCATCTGTCTTATCTATCTATTTGTCCATCTATCTATCTATCTATCTATCTATCTATCTATCTATCTATCTATCTATCTATCCATCCATCCATCCATCCATCCATCCATCCATCCATCCATTTGTCTTATCTATCTATTTGTCCATCCATCTATCTATCTATCTATCTATCTATCTATCTATCTATCTATCTATCTATCTATCTATTTATCTATCTATCCATCCATCCATCCATCTGGCTTATCTATCTATTTGTCCATCTATCTATCTATCTATCTATCTATCTATCTATCTATCCATCCATCCATCCATCCATCCATCCATCCATCTGTCTTATCTATCTATTTGTCCATCCATCCATCCATCCATCCATCCATCCATCCATCCATCTATCTATCTATCTATCTATCTATCTATCTATCTATCTATCTATCTATTTATCTATCTATCCATCCATCCATCCATCCATCTGTCTTATCTATCTATTTGTCCATCTATCTATCTATCTATCTATCTATCTATCTATCTATCCATCCATCCATCCATCCATCCATCTGTCTTATCTATCTATTTGTCCATCCATCCATCCATCCATCTATCTATCTATCTATCTATCTATCTATCTATCTATCTATCTATCTATCTATCTATTTATCTATCTATCCATCCATCCATCCATCTGTCTTATCTATTTGTCCATCTATCTATCTATCTATCTATCTATCTATCTACTCACCCACCCACCCACTGTCTTATCTGTCTGTCCATCCATCCATCCATCTATCTATCTATCCATCCATCTGTCTTATCTATCTATTTGTCCATCTATCTATCTATCTATCTATCTATCTATCTATCTATCTATCTATCTATCCATCCATCCATCCATCCATCCATCCATCCATCCATCCATCTGTCTTATCTATCTATTTGTCCATCCATCCATCTATCTATCTATCTATCTATCTATCTATCTATCTATCTATCTATCTGACCGTCTGTCTGTCTATCTATGTCTTAAGGCAGTGGTTTTCAACCTTTCGAAAACTGGGACCCCTAAATACTAGGCTTGGTTGATCCAAGTCGTAAGTTTCTTAACTCGTAATGAAATTGTAAATAAATTACCTTTCGAAGCGATATCGACGTGTTTTGGCAACCCGGAAGTGTTTTTGCCATATCGAAGCCGTGTCCACCATCTTCCTTACGACTTCCGCCAGTGAATCGTAAATGCTGGGGGTGTAGCCTTCAGGAACAGCTGTTCTTACCCACGGCCACCGAAGGATCGGTGGCTTTGCGAGGTGGGCTTTTATTTATTATTATTCGAACTTCTATGCCGCCACTCCCCTGGGGCTCAGAGCGGCTTACAAGAGGAGGCTAAAATCTAACACAATTTAAAAACAATTGAAAACAATTCAAAAACAGCGATATCAAAGATCAAAGGCCTGTCGAAACAGCGGCTTTCGATACCATCGATCATGGTATCCTTCTGGGTCGTCTCTCCGGGATGGGCCTTGGGGGCACGGTTCTGTCGTGGCTCCAGTCCTTCCTGGAGGGACGAACTCAGATGGTGAAGCTGGGGGACGCCTGCTCTGACCCCTGACCTTTGACCTGTGGGGTCCCGCAAGGCTCTATTCTGTCGCCCATGCTTTTTAACATCTACATGAAACCACTGGGAGAGGTCATCCGGAGTTTTGGAGTTGGGTGCCATCTCTACACAGATGACACACAACTCTACTACTCTTTTCCACCGAATTCCAAGGAGGCTTCTCGGGTGCTGGACGAGTGCCTGGCCGCTGTGTCGATCTGGATGAGGAAGAACAAGCTGAAGATCAATCCTGACACGACAGAGGTCCTCCTGGTCAATCGCAAACCAGATCGGGGTATAGGGTGGCAACCTGTGTTGGACGGGGTTACACTCCCCCTGAAGCCACAGGTCCGCAGTTTGGGTGTCCTCCTGGATTCTTCGCTTACACTTGAGGCCCAGGTGTCGGCGGTATCCGGGAGGGCCTTTGCGCAACTGAGACTTGTGTGCCAACTGCGACCGTACCTCATGAAGGCGGATCTGGCCGGGGTGGTCCACGCCTTGGTCACCTCTAGAATGGATTACTGCAATGCGCTCTACGTGGGGCTGCCCTTGAAGACGGCTCGGAAACTACAATTGGTCCAGCGGGCAGCAGCCAGGATGCTAACTGGAGCTCATTATCAAGAGAGGTCAACCCTCTTGTTCAAGGAGCTCCACTGGCTGCCATTTATTTTCCGAGCCCAATTCAAGGTGCAGGTGCTCACCTACAAAGCCCTGAACGGTTTGGGACCACCCTACCTGCGTGACCGCATCACCATCTACGAACCCACACGCTCGCTCCGGTCATCTGGGGAGGCCCTGCTCGTGATCCCACCCACGTCGCAAGCGCGCTTGGTGGGGACACGTGACAGGGCCTTTTCTGTGGCGGCCCCCCGACTTTGGAACGCCCTCCCAAAAGAGCTCAGACAAGCCCCCACTCTAGCCGTCTTCAGAAGGAACCTAAAAACTTGGCTGTTCCGTTGTGCCTTCCCAGACTAGGAATCCCCACCCAAGCCCTAGTAGCACCTTAGCATAACAAATTGTCACTGCACATCGCACTTTTAACCCTACGTGCCTCCTGCCATTTCAGCACTTTTAACCCTTGTACCCCAGTGCGCCGGCCGAACCAGTTTTTAATAATGTCCTGATGTACTGTCTTTGTTGTTATTCTGCTTATTGCTTGATTTGCTTAGTATTGTGGTGTTATATTATTTTGCTTATTGTTTGATTTGCCTTGTTGTTGTGATGTTATACTTTCTACTGTATTGTGTTGAGGCTTCGGCCTGTGTAAGCCGCATCGAGTCCTTTGGGAGATGCTAGCGGGGTACAAATAAAGTTAATAAATAAAATAATAATAATAATAATAATAATTACATGCCCTGCGGAAAGCTGGTAAGTCCCGCAAGGCACGGACTTCAGGTGGCAGAGTATTCCAGAGCGATGGTGCCACTGCTGTGAAGGCTCTGCGTCTGGTTGCTGTTAGACGCAAGGTCTTGACACTGGGAATTTCCAATAGATCTTGGTCCTCAGAACGGAGGGATCTCTGGGGTTGGGAGGGGGTGAGGCGGTCCCTCAGATACATCGGCCCCAGACCATGCAAGGCCTTCAAGGTGAGTACCATCCCTTTGAAAGTGATCCAGTGCTCAATGGGGAACCAATGCAGCTGTAGTAAGATTGGGGTGATGTGGCATCTCATTGGAATTCCCGCAAGAAGCCGAGCAGCTGCATTTTGTACCAACTTGAGCTTCTGGATCACCAACAGAGGAAGGCCAATGTAGAGGGCATTACAGTAGTCCAGTCTTGAGATGACCGTGGCCTGGATCACCGTAGCTAGGTCGTCCCTGGACAGGGAGGGGGCCAGTCGTCCAGCCTGCCGCAGGTGAAAGAAAGAAGGCGGTTCTGCTCACGGTGGAGACCTGGGCCTCCATCATCAGCAGAGGGTCCAAAAGGACTCCCAGACTCTTGACCAATGATGAAGGGCATAGTCCCCACTGCCCGCTTGGCCCTCCGTCTTGGCCCTCCATAGGATCTCCATCTTTGCTGGATTCACTCTCAACCTGCTGGCACGCAGCCATCCAGTCACGGCCTCGAGGCACTGATGG
The DNA here is from genome assembly GCF_037176765.1 of Anolis sagrei. NCBI lineage: Eukaryota > Metazoa > Chordata > Lepidosauria > Squamata > Anolidae > Anolis > Anolis sagrei. The sequence goes on from NC_090033.1 coordinate 16,591,916, forward strand.
AAACAATCGGGTACAGAGTCCGGTCGGCCTTCCATCTTCAGCACCAGCTGAGTGTCATCGGCGTATTGATAACACTCAAGCCCAAAACCTCGAACCAGCTGAGCAAGTGGTCGCATATAGATGTTAAACAGAGGGGAGAGAATGGCCCCCTGAGGAGGAACCCCACAAGAGAGAGAGAGGGGACCTCTCAGGGACCAGGCCGCCCCTCTCCACTCGCTGTCCACGGTTGTGAAGTTATTATACTTCCAATTCAAGAATGGAAAACGGAAGGTTGGTGGACAGGAAAAGAGATTTAAAGATGGGCTTAAAGCTAACCATAAAAGCTGTGGCATAGACGTGGGAAGCCCTGGCCTTTGAGCGCTCTAGCTGGAGGTCAGCTGTGATCAGCAGTGCTGTGGAATTTGAAGAGGCATGAATGGAGGATGGAAGGCCAAGAGGAACCCAAAGGGCATCAAGCCGACATTGACCGGAACCACCTTCCACCTAGAAACCGATGTCCCCACTGTGGAAAAACATGTGCGTCAAGAATAGGGCTCTACAGTCACCTACGTATCCACCACCAAGACACGACACTTGGAAGGCCACCATAATATAAGTAAGTAAGTATGATGGAAAGAGAGAAGAGGGCATTGCAGAGCCAGACAGGGTGGGGAAGATCCATGAGACGTGGCTTCAGGTGGGTCGGCCACCCGGGCAAGCGCTTTCTGTCCGTCACCTACGTATCCACCACCAAGACACGACATTTGGAGGGCCACCATAATCTAAGTAAGTAAGTATGACGGAAAGAGAGAAGAAAGCACTGCAGAGTCAGACGGGGGAGGAAGAGGGTGGGGAAGATCCATGAGACGTGGCTTCAGGTGGGTCGGCCACCCGGGGAAGCACTTTCTGTCCGTCAAGAATAGGGCTCTACAGTCACCTACGTATCCACCACCAAGACACGACATTTGGAGGGCCACCATAATCTAAGTTAGTAAGTATGATGGAAAGAGAGAAGAGGGCATTGCAGAGCCAGACAGGGTGGGGAAGATCCATGAGACGTGGCTTCAGGTGGGTCTGCCACCCGGGGAAGCGCTTTCTGTCCGTCACCTACGTATCCACCACCCAGACACAACATTTGGATGGCCACCATAATCTAAGTAAGTAAGTATGACGGAAAGAGAGAAGAAGGCATTGCAGAGCCAGACAGGGTGGGGAAGATCCATGAGACGTGGCTTCAGGTGGGTCGGCCACCCGGGCAAGCGCTTTCTGTCCGTCACCTACGTATCCACCACCAAGACACGACATTTGGAGGGCCACCATAATATAAGTAAGTAAGTATGACGGAAAGAGAGAAGAAAGCACTGCAGAGTCAGACGGGGGAGGAAGAGGGTGGGGAAGATCCATGAGACGTGGCTTCAGGTGGGTCGGCCACCCGTGAAAGCACTTTCTGTCCGTCAAGAATAGGGCTCTACAGTCACCTACGTATCCACCACCAAGACACGACACTTGGAAGGCCACCATAATATAAGTAAGTAAGTATGATGGAAAGAGAGAAGAGGGCATTGCAGAGCCAGACAGGGTGGGGAAGATCCATGAGACGTGGCTTCAGGTGGGTCGGCCACCCGGGCAAGCGCTTTCTGTCCGTCACCTACGTATCCACCACCAAGACACGACATTTGGAGGGCCACCATAATCTAAGTAAGTAAGTATGACGGAAAGAGAGAAGAAAGCACTGCAGAGTCAGACGGTGGAGGAAGAGGGTGGGGAAGATCCATGAGACGTGGCTTCAGGTGGGTCGGCCACCCGGGGAAGCACTTTCTGTCCGTCAAGAATAGGGCTCTACAGTCACCTACGTATCCACCACCAAGACACGACATTTGGAGGGCCACCATAATCTAAGTTAGTAAGTATGATGGAAAGAGAGAAGAGGGCATTGCAGAGCCAGACAGGGTGGGGAAGATCCATGAGACGTGGCTTCAGGTGGGTCTGCCACCCGGGGAAGCGCTTTCTGTCCGTCACCTACGTATCCACCACCCAGACACAACATTTGGATGGCCACCATAATCTAAGTAAGTAAGTATGACGGAAAGAGAGAAGAAGGCATTGCAGAGCCAGACAGGGTGGGGAAGATCCATGAGACGTGGCTTCAGGTGGGTCGGCCACCCGGGCAAGCGCTTTCTGTCCGTCACCTACGTATCCACCACCAAGACACGACATTTGGAGGGCCACCATAATCTAAGTAAGTAAGTATGATGGAAAGAGAGAAGAAGGCATTGCAGAGCCAGACAGGGTGGGGAAGATCCATGAGACGTGGCTTCAGGTGGGTCTGCCACCCGGGGAAGCGCTTTCTGTCCATCAAGAAGAGGGCTCTACAGTCACCTCCGTATCCACCACCAAGACACGACACTTGGAGGGCCACCATAATCTAAGTAAGTAAGTATGATGGAAAGAGAGAAGAAGGCATTGCAGAGCCAGACGGGGGAGGAAGAGGATGTGGAAGATCCATGAGACGTGGCTTCAGGTGGGTCGGCCACCTGGGGAAGCGCTTTCTGTCTGTCACCTACGTATCCACCACCAAGACACGACACTTGGAGGGCCACCATAATCTAAGTAAGTAAGTATAATGGAAAGAGAGAAGAAAGCACTGCAGAGTCAGACGGGGGAGGAAGAGAGTGGGGAAGATCCATGAGACGTGGCTTCAGGTGGGTCGGCCACCCGGGGAAGCGCTTTCTGCCGTCACCTACGTATCCACCACCAAGACACGACATTTGGAGGGCCACCATAATCTAAGTAAGTAAGTACGATGGAAAGAGAGAAGAAGGCATTGCAGAGCCAGACGGGGGAGGAAGAGGATGGGGAAGATCCATGAGACGTGGCTTCAGGTGGGTCGGCCACCCGGGGAAGCGCTTTCTGTCCGTCACCTACGTATCCACCACCAAGACACGACATTTGGAGGGCCACCATAATCTAAGTAAGTCAGTATGATGGAAAGAGAGACGAGGGCATTGCAGAGCCAGACGGGGGAGGAAGAGGGTGGGGAAGATCCATGAGACGTGGCTTCAGGTTGGTCGGTCACCTGGGGAAGCGCTTTCTTTCCGTCACCTACGTATCCACCACCAAGACACGACATTTGGATGGCCACCATAATCTAAGTAAGTAAGTATGATGGAAAGAGAGAAGAAGGCATTGCAGAGCCAGACAGGGTGGGGAAGATCCATGAGACGTGGCTTCAGGTGGGTCGGCCAACCGGGGAAGCGCTTTCTGTCCATCACCTACGTATCCACCACCAAGACAACACATTTGGAGGGCCACCATAATCTAAGTAAGTAAGTATGATGGAAAGAGAGAAGAAGGCATTGCAGAGCTAGATGGGGGAGGAAGAGGGTGGGGAAGATCCATGAGACGTGGCTTCAGGTGGGTCGGTCACCCGGGGAAGCGCTTTCTGTCCGTCACCTACGTATCCACCACCAAGACACGACATTTGGAGGGCCACCATAACCTAAGTAAGTAAGTATGATGGAAAGAGAGAAGAGGGCATTGCAGAGCCAGACAGGGTGGGGAAGATCCATGAGACGTGGCTTCAGGTGGGTCGGCCACCCGGGGAAGTGCTTTCTGTCCGTCACCTACGTATCCACCACCAAGACACGACATTTGGAGGGCCACCATAATCTAAGTAAGTAAGTATGATGGAAAGAGAGAAGAGGGCATCGCAGAGCTAGACGGGGGAGGAAGAGAGTGGGGAAGATCCATGAGACGTGGCTTCAGGTGGGTCGGCCACCCGGGGAAGCGCTTTCTGTCCATCACCTACGTATCCACCACCAAGACACGACACTTGGAGGGCCACCATAATCTAAGTAAGTAAGTATGATGGAAAGAGAGAAGAAGGCATCGCAGAGCTAGACGGGGGAGGAAGAGGGTGGGGAAGATCCATGAGACGTGGCTTCAGGTGGGTCGGCCACCCGGGGAAGCGCTTTCTGTCCGTCACCTACGTATCCACCACCAAGACACGACATTTGGATGGCCACCATAATCTAAGTAAGTAAGTATGATGGAAAGAGAGAAGAGGGCATTGAAGAGCCAGACAGGGTGTGGAAGATCCATGAGACGTGGCTTCAGGTGGGTCGGCCACCCGGGGAAGCGCTTTCTGGAAGCGCCGCCACCCTCTTCCCAGAACTCAACGGGTTGCGTCTCCTGCCAGTGCGGCTTTGGGAACAACGAGGCCGAGCCAAGACTCATCGCAAAAAATGCGATACGAACGGGTCCATCTGTTAGTGATTGGGAGTCAGAAAGAGACGGCCCAATAAAACGGGCTTGGGGAGAATTTCCTGAGTCCCGGATTAAGTGGATAAAGATGTCTCAGGGCAGCCGCACGGGTGGTTTTGCGCACAATTGGCCGTCGCGGTGGCCTTTTGTTGCTTAATAAGGAACAGAAGGAGCATCTCTCGCCTTGGACCAAAAAAGCATCCTTTCATCCACATTTGGATTCATTTCCTGCAGCAAGACAAGCTGGTTCTGATGGAAGCTCGAAACTTAGAAGGACCGTTTTCGCCCGTCAAAGCCTAGAAAAGGGGAGTCATTGAACCCGAGACCTAGGCCCAGAAGGTGAGGCTGAACCCATAGCATAGAATGGGAGCAGAAATGTGATGTTGCCATGTGGCCTCCTTTCAAATATTCAAACATGTCCCCTCTCAGACTTCCTTTCTCCAAGATAGATAGATGATAAAATCTCAGAGTTGGAAGAGACCCCAAGGACCATCCAGTTCAACCAACCTTGAGTGAAATACTCAAGGCGCAATTGCAAACCATGCCAACAAAGAGAAAAAATAGGACAAGTGCAAAGAAGCCAGAATGGATGTCCAAAGAACTTCTAACTGTGCTAAGACACAAAAGAGACATGCACAAGAAGTGGAAAAAGGGAGAAATCACCAAAGAAGAATTCAAACAAATAGCCAACACCTGTAGGGAAAAGGTCCGCAAGGCTAAAGCACAAAACGAGCTCAGGCTTCCCAGGGACATTAAAAACAATAAAAAGGGCTTCTTTTCTTATGTCAGTAGAAAAAGGAGAAACAAGGAGGCGATAGATAGATAGATAGATAGATAGATAGATAGATAGATAGATGATAGATAGATAGATAGATAGATAGATAGATAGATAGATAGATAGATAGCAGGCTTGGTTGATCGTGTTCGTTAGTTTCTAAAGTCGTTAAGAATTCGATTAGCTTCGAACCAATATTGAGCCATGCAGGAATAGTGTGAGGAGTAATTAAGAATCGAAAGAATTTTTCCAATTTTCGTAATTATTTTCGTAATTATCTCGCAGTTTCTCTTCCCTCCCCGGTAGCAAGGATTATTATAATATTATAATATATTATATTATATATACTACTAGCTTGGGGACCCGGCGCTGCCCGGGTTATTTGAGAAAGGAATTGTGTCTCAAGGTTCATAGAATCATAGAATCATAGAATCAAAGAGTTGGAAGAGACCTCATGGGCCATCCAGTCCAACCCCATTCTGCCAAGAAGCAGGAATGTTGCATTCAAATCACCCCTGACAAATGGCCATCCAGCCTCTGCTTAAAAGCTTCCAAAGAAGGAGCCTCCACCACACTCCGGGGCAGAGAGTTCCACTGCTGAACGGCTCTCACAGTCAGGAAGTTCTTCCTAATGTTCAGATGGAATCTCCTCTCTTGTAGTTTGAAGCCATTGTTCCATTGCGTCCTAGTCTCCAGGGAAGCAGAAAACAAGCTTGCTCCCTCCTCCTCCCTGTGGCTTCCTCTCACATATTTGTACATGACTATCATGTCTCCTCTCAGCCTTCTCTTCTTCAGGCTAAACATGCCCAGTTCCCTAAGCCGCTCCTCATAGGGCTTGTTCTCCAGACCCTTGATCATTTTAGTCGCCCTCCTCTGGACACATTCCAGCTTGTCAATATCTCTCTTGAATTGTGGTGCCCAGAATTGGACACAATATTCCAGGTGTGGTCTAACCAAAGCAGAATAGAGGGGTAGCATTACTTCCTTAGATCTAGACACTATGCTCCTATTGATGCAGGCCAAAATTCCATTGGATTTTTTTGCCGCCACATCACATTGTTGGCTCATGTTTAACTTCCTGTCCACGAGGACTCCAAGATCTTTTTCACACGTACTGCTCTCGAGCCAGGCATCGTTCCCCATTCTGTATCTTTGCATTTCATTTTTTCTGCCAAAGTGGAGTATCTTGCATTTGTCACTGTTGAACTTCATTTTGTTAGTTTTGGCCCATCATCTCTCTAATCTGTCAAGATCGTTTTGAATTCTGCTCCTGTCCTCTGGACTATTGGCTATCCCTCCCAATTTGGTGTCATCTGCAAACTTGATGATCATGCCTTCTAGCCCTTCATCTAAGTCGTTAATCAAGATGTTGAACAGGACCGGGCCCAGGACGGAACCCTGCGGCACTCCACTTGTCACTTCTTTCCAAGATGAAGAGGAAGCATTAGTGAGCACTCTCTGTGTTCATCCACTTAACCAATTCCAGATCCACCTCACCGTAGTTTTGCCTCGCCCACATTGGACTAGTTTCCTTGCCAGAAGGTCATGGGGGACCTTGTCAAAGAAGGCCTTCCTGAAATCCAGGTACGCTACATCCACGGCATTCCCCGCATCTACCCAGCTTGTAGCTCTATCGAAGAAAGAGATCAGATGAGTCTGGCATGACTTGTTTTTGATAAATCCATGTTGACTATTAGCGATGACTGCATTTGTTTCTAAGTGTTTGCAGACCGCTTCCTTAACAATCTTTTCCAGAATCTTGCCCGGTATCGACGTGAGGCTGACCGGACGGTAGTTGTTTGGGTCGTCCTTTTTTCCCTTCTTGAAGATTGGGACCACATTGGCCCTCCTCCAATCTGCTGGAACTTCTCCCGTTCTCCAAGAACTCTCAAAGATGGTTGCCAATGGTTCCGAAATGACTTCCGCTAGTTCCTTCAATACTCTGGGGTGTAGTTGATCTGGCCCTGAAAGGGGACTTGAACTCATTAAGAGCGGCCAGGTATTCCTGGACGACTTCTTTCCCAATTTGGGGTTGGATGTCCTCCAATCCCTCATCCACTCCATCTTGCTGAGGTTGAAGACTCTCTTTTTGTGAGAAGACCGAGGCAAAGAAGGCATTAAGTAGTTCTGCCTTTTCCCTATCCCCTGTCAGCATTGCCCCATCTTCTCCTCGAAGAGGCCCTATCGCCTCCTTGTTTTTCCTTTTTCTACTGACATAAGAATAGAAGCCCTTTTTATTGTTTTTAATGTCCCTGGCAAGTCTGAGCTCGTTTTTTGCTTTAGCTTTGCGGACCTTTTCCCTACAGGTGTTGGCTATATCAGTTATTTATATGGCTCGCAGTGGTCTCAGGAAGTTAGTGAAGGTACTGCAAGTCCCATCATCTGTGGTCCATCCTCCTCCAAATTGCACCAGAATGGAGAGTGGGTCATGGGGGCTCTGTGCACCAAGTTTTGTTCTTGATCAATCATTGGATGAGGGTCACAGTGGTGTCAGAAAATGAGTTTAGGAACTGCAAGTCCCATCCTCCATAGTCTGTTCTCCCCCAAACCTCACCAGAATGTTGAGTTGGCCATGGGGGCTCTCTGTGCCAAGTTTGGTCTTTCTTGGTATTTGGATAAGTGTCACTGTGGTTTCAGGAAGTGAGTGAAGGTACTGGAAGTCCCATCATCTAACGTCTGTCCTCCTCCAAACAGCATCGGGATGTAGAGTGGGTCATGAGGGCTCTGTGTGCCAAGTTGTAAACCGCGTTGAGTCGCCGATTTAGGCTGAGAAATGGCGGTATATAAGCACAGTAATAAATAAATAATAAATAAATAATAAATAAGTTTGGTCTTGATCAGACATTAGATGAGGGTTGCAGCAGTCTTGGGAAAGGAGTGGAGGTACTTGAAGTCCCATCATCCATGGTCTGTCCTCCTCGAAAGTACACCAGGATGTAGAGTGGGTCATGGGGACTCTCTGTGCCAAGTTTGGTCTTGATCAGTCATTGGCGAGGGTCTCAGTGGTCTGAGGAAGTGAGTGAAGTGACTGCAAGTCCCATCATCCATTGTCAAATTCTTCCAAACCGCACCAGGATGTAGACTGCGTCATGTGGGCTCTCTGTGTGAATTTTGACTAATCTCCTGCCGCCTATCTATTTGCTCATTGAGTTTTGCAGCTGGGCCAGGTGCCCCGTTGTTTTCAAGCCCCAAATCCTGGGAATTCTCTGGTAGCAATTCAGGGAGTACATTATCATCCCCACACCCTTCAGAGACATTCTCATGGGAAACATATTTGGGTTCAACCACTTTAAAAGGTGCCAAGGCCTCGAGGGCTTTTCCTGTCCTGGAGTGCCTACTTTGTTGCATGAGTAGGCATTCATACAATCCAAGAATCCAAACCATGAAACAAGAAATACCTAGACAAGAATCTTCCCTTCAAGGCTTCCATGAAACAAGGACGAGAACTACACTTGATTCCAAACGATGCTTCATCTGACTATATTTCCCATACTTGGAACTTTTATCCCCTCGTTAAGCTATCCCAAACACTCACTTTAATTGAGATTCCCGTATCTTTTTCTGTTGGATCCCAGTGGACCGCCGAAGGCACTGTTTGGTCTACCTGTTTTGACTAATCTCCTGCCGCCTATCTATTTGCTCATTGAGTTTTGGAGCTGGGCCAGGTGCCCCGTTGTTTTCAAGCACCAAATCCTGGGAATTCTCTGGTAGCAATTCAAGGAGTACATTATCATCCCCACACCCTTCAGAGACATTCTCATGGGAAACTACTAGGCTTGGGCGGTTTCGTTCGTTAATTTCGTAATTCGTTATTAATTCGTATTTAAATTAGCTTACGATCCGATATTGAGCCATGCAGGAATAGTGTGAGGAGTTAATTAGATTCGAAACATTTTTTTCAATTTATTTCGTAATTATTTTGTTATTATTTCGAAATTGTTTCGTAATTTTTTCGTAATTATTTTCGCATGTCTGGTGCAAGTTTTATAGTTGTTGTTTGTTTTATCACACCAGCAGTCAACAACTATGCATGGACGCAATTCATCAAGGATCAGCTGTGTCGCAGCTGCTATTCCTTTACGCAATCACCAGAGACATACAGGAACCACATTCTTGGATGCTACTGTTCACCGACGATGTTATGTTAGTCACCGAGTCCCAGCTGGGCCAAGTGCCCAGTTGTTTTCCAGCCCCAAATCCTGAGATCTCTCTGGTAGCAATTCAGGGAGTACACTATCATCCCCACACCCTTCAGAGACATTCTCATGGGAAACTACACTTTGCATAGGGGTGTCCTGCTCCTTCTCTGCAGGTATGTCTTACATGACCTGCGGAAAGCTTTTAAGTCCCGCAAGGCACGGACTTCAGGTGGCAGAGTATTCCAGAGTGATGGTGTCACTGCTGTAAAGGCTCTGTGTCTGGTTGCTGTTAGATGCAAGGTCTTGACACTGGGGACTTCCAATAGATCTTGGTCCTCAGAACGGAGGGATCTCTGGGGTTGGTAGGGGGTGAGGCGGTCCCTCATCGGCCCCAGACCATGCAAGGCCTTAATGGTGAATACCATTAAGTGATCTCATGCTCAATTGGTAACCAATGCAGCTGCAGTAAGATTGGGGTTATGTGGCATCTCATTGGAATTCCCGCAAGAAGCTGAGCAGCTGCATTTTGTACCAACTTGAGCTTCCGGATCACCGACAGAGGGAGGCCAATGTAGAGGGCGTTACAGTAGTCCAGTCTTGAGATGACCATAGCCTGGATCATCGTAGCTAGGTCGTCCCTGGACAGGGAGGGGTCAGCCGTCTAGCCTGCCGCAGGTGAAAGAAGGCGGTTCTGCTCACGGCGGAGACCTGGGCCTCCATCGTCAGCAGAGGGTCCAAAAGGACTCCCAGACTCTTGACCAATGATGACGGGCATAACGCCTCGCCATCCAGGGTGGGCAGATGGATGTCCCCACTGCCCGGTTGACCCAGCCATAGGATCTCCGTCTTGGCTGGATTCACCCTCAACCTGCTGGCATGCAGCCATCCAGTAACGGCCTCGAGGCACTGATGGAAATAATCGGGTACAGAGTCCGGTCGGCCTTCCATCTTCAGCACCAGCTGAGTGTCATCGGCGTACTGGTAACACTCAAGCCCAAAACCTCGAACCAGCTGAGCAAGTGGTCGCATATAGATGTTAAACAACAGAGGGGAGACAATGGCCCCCTGAGGAACCCCACAAGAGAGAGAGGGGGGACCTCTCAGAGACCAGGTCTCCCCTCTCCACTCGTTGCCATCTTGAAATTCATTGGCATCACTCTCCACATCCAAAGCACCCTGATCCTGAAACACAATCACAGGCTGAACTCCAACACACTTGGAGTATCCGTCCATTTTAAACCTCTCCTTGGGTGAAAAGAAGGCTGAGAGAGTGGGACATGAGAGCCCTTGTAATAATCAATGAGCGCTGCCCAGGTTATTTGAGAAAGGCATTGTGTATCAAGGTTGGTCTTTATCAGTTATTTATATGGCTCAAAGTGGTCTCAGGAAATTAGTGAAAGTACTGTGAGTCCCATCATCTGTAGTCCATCCTCCTCCAAACTGCACCAGGATGGAGAGTGGGTCACGGGGGCTCTGTGTGCCAAGTTTGGTCTTGATTGGTCATTAGATGAGTGTTGCAGAAGTCTTGGGAAGTGAGTGGAGGTACTTGAAGTCCCATCATCCATAGTCTGCACTCCCCCAAACCTCACCAGAATTTTGAGTTGGCCATGGGGGCTCTCTGTGCCAAGTTTGGTCTTTATTGGTATTTGGATGAGTGTCGCTGTGGTTTCAGGAAGTGAGTGAAGGTCCCATCATTTATCGTCCGTCCTCCTTCAAACAGCACCGGGATGTAGGGTGGGTCATGGGGGCTCTGTGTGCCAAGAGTGGTCTTGATTGGTCATTAGCAGTCTTGGGAAGGGAGTGGAGGTACTTGAAGTCCCATCATCCATGGTCTGTCCTCCTCGAAAGTGCACCAGGATGTAGAGTGGGTCATTGGGGCTCCGTGTGCCAAGTTTGGTCTTGATCAGTCATTGGTCTCAGGAAGTGAGTGAAGTTAGTGCACGTCCTATCATCCATCTCCAAATTTTTCCATACCACACCAGAATGTAAAGTGGGTCATGAGAGGTCTATGTGCCAACTTTGGTCTTGATCAGTCATTGGTCTCAGGAAGTGAGTGAAGTTAGTGCACATCCCATCATCCATCTCCAAATTTTTCCAATCCACACCAGGATGTAAAGTGGGTCATGAGAGGTCTATGTGCCAAGTTTGGTCTTGATCAGTCATTGGTCTCAGGAAGTGAGTGAAGTTAGTGCACGTCCCATCATCCATCTCCAAATTTTTCCAAACCACACCAGGATGTAAAGTGGGTCATGAGAGGTCTATGTGCCAAGTTTGGTCTTGATCAGTCATTGGTCTCAGGAAGTGAGTGAAGTTAGTGCACATCCCATCATCCATCTCCAAATTTTTCCATACCACACCAGAATGTAAAGTGGGTCATGAGAGGTCTATGTGCCAAGTTTGGTCTTGATCAGTCATTGGTCTCAGGAAGTGAGTGAAGTTAGTGCACGTCCCATCATCCATCTCCAAATTTTTCCAAACCACACCAGGATGTAAAGTGGGTCATGAGAGGTCTATGTGCCAAGTTTGGTTGGATTCTTGGATGCTACTGTTCACCGACGATGTTATGTTAGTCACCGAGTTGCAGCTGGGCCAGGTGCCCCGTTGTTTTCAAGCCCCAAATCCTGAGAACTCTCTGGTAGCAATTCAGGGAGTACACTATCATCCCCACACCCTTCAGAGACATTCTCATGGGAAACTACTAGGGCTGGTCAATTCGTTTCGTTAATTCGTAATTCGTTAAAAAATTCGTTAATTTTTGAATTACGAAACGATTACAAAACATTTTTTTTAACCTGGAAGTGTTTTTAAATATCGAAACGGCAGGCGCCAAAAAATTTTGTATTTCCGTCCATTTCGGAAATACGTAAGATGGCCGCCTGCCGATGCTTGCTGAGAGGGGCGAGCGAGAGGGGCGAGCGAGCGGCGAGCGAGAGGGGCGGAAGCACTCTCTCCTGACATTTCACCCACATCTATGGCAGGCATCCTCAGAGGTTGTGAGGTCTGTTGGGAAACTAGGCAAGTGGGGTTGATATATCTGTGGAATAATGTTCAGGGTGGGAGGAAGAACTCTTGTCTGCTGGAGGCAAGCGTGAATGTTGCAGCTGGCCAGCTTGATGAGCATCGAATGGCCTTGCAGCTTCATGGTCTGGCTGCTTCCTGCCTGAATGTTGCAATTGGCCGGCTTGCTTAGCATTGCCTATTAATAATAATAGCAAGTGGCAAGCGAGAGGGGCGGAAGCACTCTCTCCTGACATTTCACCCACATCTATGGCAGGCATCCTCAGAGGTTGTGAGGTCTGTTGGAAACTAGGCAAGTGGGGTTGATATATCTGTGGAATAATGTTCAGGGTGGGAGGAAGAACTCTTGTCTGCTGGAGCGAGAGGGGCGAGCGAGCGGCGAGCGAGAGGGGCGAGCGAGCGGCGAGCGAGAGGGCCCGCCAGAGTGAGTGCCTGCCTTCCCTCCTTAATAATAATTAATAATAATTAATCCCTATTCTACTAAATTAATAATTAAATTTAAAAAATATTTTTAAAATATTGGGAAAAAAAAGGGCGCCATCTTTACAAAATGTTTTGTAAATATTTACGAAATTTCGTAAATACCGAAACTTTTTTTTTGGGAAAGTTTTGTAATTATTTTAAATATCGAAACAAAAAAAAACCCCAAATACAAATCGATTTTAGAAACAAATTTTTGCGTTGTTACCCAGGCCTAGAAACTACACTTTCCACAGGGGTGTCCTGCTCCTTCTCAGAGACCAGGCCTCCCCTCTCCACTCGTTGCCATCTTGAAATTCATTGGCTTCACTGCCCACATCCAAAGCACTCTGATCCTGAAACACAATCACAGGCCGAACTCCAACACTTTTGACTATTTGAGCAGCAATTCCGAGGAGAGGAACCTGACGATTCCGGGGTGCTAGATCCCTGGCAAGCCTTTTGTGGGAGTGCATGAGGTCCAGACAAGCCGGTCATTGTTGTCGCCGCGCAGCGCGGCGGTTCCGCTTTTGTGCTTTGCTTTTCCCCAGAGCGCTCTCTCTTTGGAGCCTCCTCCGGAGGGAGAAAGGCTCCTTTGTGTTGCGAGAGGTGTCAGGTACTCCCTTGAATCGGGGCTTTTCATGGGGATGCGGCCACCGGTGTGCCAGCGCCAAAGATTCCTTGGCAGGCTCTCGCTTGGGGAAGAAGCGGGCCCTGAAACTCTTCCTCAACGACCTGGAGCCGAAGCTCTTCCTGACATTCGGTGTGGAGCGGGGAGGCGGAAAGGGAACGGAGCAAAGAAGCCCGCGGCTAAGAATCAACGCCTTGTCTTTAAAAATAGATGCCGGGTTCGGACTTTTAAATAGACATAATAGTAACACAATTTTCAATACTGGTCGCCGGATTTCGTTGGCTTTCATGGTTGTTTTCCTTCCTGTTGAAATTGTCCATGCGCTTATGGGTGGTTCTGTGATCTGAAATGGGGGGATGACCCACAATCTGTTCTGCTGTCCATACCTGTACTATCCA
>NC_090033.1:16610577-16633077 GCF_037176765.1 Anolis sagrei
AATATGGCAGGTAGAGTGGCCTTCTTGTGGCATCCACCTGCTAGGGTGCCACGGGTAGAGTGGCCCTCCCACTACACTCATTTGCTGGGGTGCTGCAGACGGAGTGATCCTCCTATGGCATCCATCTGCTAGGTTAATACTGTTCACCGACGATGTTATGTTAGTCACCGAGTTGCCGCTGGGCCAGGTGCCCAGTTCTTTTCAAGCCCCAAATCCTGAGAACTCTCTGGTAGCAATTCAGGGAGTACACTATCATCCCCACACCCTCTCATGACATCCATCTGCAGGTAGAGTGGCCCTCTCATGACATCCATCTGCTAGGGTGCCACAGGTAGAGTGGCCCTCCTGTGGCATCCATCTGCTAGGATACCGCAGGTGGAGTGGAATCAATCTGCTAAGATAGTGGAGGTAGGGTAGCCTTCTCGTGGCATCCTTCTGCGAGGGTGTCACAGGTAGTGTCCCTTCCACGGCATCCTTCACCGTGCTCCATCTGCTCCTTCTCACGCCGCTCTTTCCCCCTGAACTGCGTCACCGTTGCAGCCCCGCGACAGCTCTGCCTCGAGGATTTACGGCCTCTGCCCTCGGGAAAGGGACCCGGGTATAAATCGTGGAATATTTAGGAACGCGATCTACATTTATTGCACTTAATACTCTATTTAAAATGCCCCATAAATCAGAGATACGGCAAAGTTCAGCGAAGCGGCCGCAGCCTCGGGGCTTCCTTCCCCCTCCTTCCCTTTGCCCCACGTTTTCGGGCCAAAGAAAGCCACGCCACTTTGGAAGCCTGGCAGGTTTGATCCCCCTTTAATGAGGCCGAGAGGTCAGGCGGAGAGTCTCCGGAGGCCGGGCCAAAGCCACAAGAGAAGGCACAACAACAAAGTAGAACGACAACACTGCAATTCCTGAGTATATTAAAGTATATCAAATATTAGGAGAATTGGGGAAGGCAAAACTCTCGCCGTGCAAGATTTACGGGCATTTTCTTTCCATACTTTGCTGGTGAACGGATGGATTAAATGATCAGAGAGATGGGTGGGTGGGTAAATAGGTAAATAGGTAGATGAGAGAGAAAGACACAGGTGAAACATAGCGAAAAGGAGAAATGTACTGGTGAATGGATGGATAGATGGATATGTGGATAGATAGTAGGCTTAGTTGATCAAAAAAAATAGTTCAAAACTCGTTTTGGATATAGTGGTTCGATTCGGAATTGAATTCCGATTTTTGTGAGAAGACCGAGGCAAAGAAGGCATTAAGTAGTTCTGCCTTTTCCCTATCATCCCCTGTCAGCATTGCCCCGTCTTCTCCTCGAAGAGGCCCTATCGCCTCCTTGTTTTTCCTTTTTCTACTGACATAAGAAAAGAATCCCTTTTTATTGTTTTTAATGTCCCTGGCAAGCCTGAGCTCGTTTTGTGCTTTAGCCTTGCGGACCTTTTCCCTACAGGTGTTGGCTATTTGTTTGAATTCTTCTTTTGTGATTTCTCCCTTTTCCCACTTCTTGTGCATGTCTCTTTTGTGTTTTAGCACAGTTAGAAGTTCTTTAGACATCCATTCTGGCTTCTTTGCACTTGTCCTATTTTTTCTCTTTGTTGGCACAGTTTGCAATTGCGTCTTGAGTATTTCACTCTTAAGAAATTCCCATCCATCCGTAACTCCCTTATCTTTTAGTATCTGTGTCCACGGAATGCTGCTCAGCGTTTCCTTCATTTTTCGGAAATTGGCTCTCCTAAAGTCCAAAATGCGGGTTTGACTGTTTGCAGACCTCTTCCTTGACAATGTTTTCCAGAATCTTGCCTGGTATCGACGTGAGGCTGACCGGACATTAGTAATTGTTTGGGTCATCCTTTTTTCCCTTCTTGAAGATTGGGACCACATTGGCCCTCCTCCAGTCTGCTGGAACTTCTCCCATTCTCCAAGAACTCTCAAAGATGGTTGTCAATGGTTCCGAAATGACTTCCGCTAGTTCCTTCAGTACTCTTGGGTGCAGTTGATCTGGCCCTGAAAGGGGACTTGAACTCATTTAGAGCGGACAGGTATTCCTGGATGACTTGTTTCCCAATTTGGGGTTGAATGTCCTTGAATCCCTCTTCCACTCCGTCTTGCTGAGGTTGAAGATGACTTTCTTTTTGTGAGAAGACCGAGGCAAAGAAGGCATTAAGTAGTTCTGCCTTTTCCCTATCCCTTGTCAGCATTGCCCCATCTTCTCCTCGAAGAGGTCCTATCGCCTCCTTGTTTTTCCTTTTTCTACTGACATAAGAATAGAAGCCCTTTTTATTGTTTTTAATGTCCCTGGCAAGTCTGAGCTCGTTTTTTGCTTTAGCCTTGCGGACCTTTTCCCTACAGGTGTTGGCTATTTGTTTGAATTCTTCTTTGGTGATTTCTCCCTTTTTCCACTTCTTGTGCATGTCTCTTTTGTGTCTTAGCACAGTTAGAAGTTCATTCTGGCTTCTTTGCACTTGTCCTATTTTTTCTCTTTCTTGGCACGGTTTGCAATTGCGCCTTGAGTAATTGTTGGGTTTGACTTGTCTTAGTTTCTTCTCTGTGCCTGTTTGGTCAACTGTTGGCAGAAGACTTCATCAAGTTCTTCCCCCTGCTTGGAGGTCTGTAGTAGACGCCTACAATGAGATCTTTTTGAGTCCCAGTTCCCTTGATTCTTATCCAGATGATTTCAAGCTGGTTTCCCAGATTGCTGTCTTGAATCTCTTCTGCAGCATAAGAGTTTTTGACATATAAGGTTACTCCGCCTCCTCTCCCCTTTGTTCGGTTTCTGTGAAAGAGGTTATACCCCTCGATATCTACATTCCAGCGATAGGAGTCATCCCACCAGGTTTCAGTGATCCCTATGATATTATATTTGTGGTGTTGTGCTAAAAGTTGGAGTTCGTCTTGTTTATTTCCCATGCTCTGTGCATTAGTGTAAAGACATGTGAGCCCCTGAGATCTTCCCTTGAGCTGTTTAATTGAGATTATTGTGCTTTTGGTACTTGGTCCTTGTTGTGTTTGTGCAGCCCTCCGTTTAGCCTTCTGGCGATTCCCAGACATTATGGGTAAAGTAGTGTTCGCAAGGCTGTTGTCCCCCTCCCCCGGTGGACCTAGTTTAAAGTGCGTCTAATGAGGTTTGCGAGTCTGTGAGCAAAAAGGTGTTTTCCTACTTGTGTGAGATGCACCCCATCCCTTGCCAGTAGGCCATCCTCCTGGAAAAGCAGGCCATGGCTGAGGAAGCCAAAGCGTTCTTCCTGACACCATTTTCTAAGCCAGTTATTGACCTGTACTATTTTTCTGGCTCTTGTGGGTCCGTGTCTTACAACAGGGAGGAGGGATGAAAAGACCACCTGTACATTACATTCTTTTAGCTTTGCTCCTAGAGCTCGAAAATCGTTTGTGATCTTTTGAAACGTATGCCTTGCAGTATCATTGGTTCCTACATGAATCAACATGAGGGGAGGACGGTGATAGGGCTTGAGGAGCCTGGTGAGCCTCTGAGTGATATGGTGTATTTTTGCCCCCGGTAGGCAGCATATTTCTCGAGCCATCCCATCTGGTCTGGAAATGACAGCTTCCGTTCCTCTAAGGAGGGAGTCGCCTACTACCAAGACCTGTTTACTTTCGGGAATGACAGGGCCCCTTTTGTGCAATGTAGTGTGTAGGTCTCCAGAAAAGTGATCCTGTTGGTGTGAATTGTGTAGGTGAAAAGTGTTGTCCTCCTCCTCGACATCCCCGGTGCATTCGTCAAGGACAATCCATTGAGATTCGTCCAAGAGCCTATGGTTCTCCTGTATGTGTTCCTGTTGCTCCTGGTCTATGGTTGGGGATGGTACCCCTGCACGATTGTGCAAGTGTGAATGTTGTGAAGTGTTGTCCCGGTCAGGGCTATCCCCTGCACACTGATCAAGGATGAGCCACTGATCAGTATCTAAGCCATTCTGGTCTTCCCCAATATGTTGTGTTTCTTGGTCAGGTGCTAGTTGTGTGAGAATTTGGAATCTATTGTGTAACTGCAGCTGAGCGGAAGTATTCTGAGGAGGCTTCTGGGTCCTATGTGTCCTTCTAAGGGTGACATTTCTCCAAGCCTGAGGGTTGTCCACATCTGAGGTGCTGTTCTGTTGAGCCTCCCCGTAATGTTGGTGTGATATGGTCCGCGTGTCTAGGCCAGTGTGGTGTGTGGTGTCTAAGAACAGCTCAAGTTCCTGAATGTCCTTAAGGGTCTTAATACGGTCCTCGAGTTGTCGTATCCTGTGTTCCATGTGAGTGATCTGTGTACACTTGGGGCAGATGTAATTGAGTAATTGTAGTGTGAAAAAGCTGAACATGCCACAGCTTGTGCATGAGATGGGAAGTTTTCGTGTTTGTTCCATCTGGAGGTTGCTAATGACCTCCTCTTGGTGTGTGTTTGATGTTGTTGTCTGTATGCAGGGGTGAAAGTATAGGTTACTGAATGTACGAGTTCGCGCGCGCCTCACGGCGCCTCACCCTGAAACAGAAGGAAACAAAATGGGTTCCTGCTTCCTCAACTTCTGTGGAAAGCCCAGCTGCCCCTTGGGTTCAGACACTGGTTTATATAGGATAACCAGGAAGCCCCGCCTCTCAGACAGAGCAGTTAATTTTTAAACTCAGGAAGCCCCTCCCCTCAAACAGAGCAGTTAATTTTTAAACTCAGGAAGCCCCGCCTCTCAAAGAAAGCAGCGCTGAAAGCTGTTAAATTTAAACAAAGCTTACCCTGAAGCAGAAAGAAACAAAATGGGTTCCTGCTTCCTCAACTTCTGCGGAAAGCCCAGCTTCTGGGACACTTGATCTCCAGCTTGCAGGGGTTCGGGTAGGTCGTGATTTGGAAATCGTAAATCATTTCAGATACCACCATCCTGCGACACAGCCTTACATCAGCTTGTGTTGGCCTTGGGTCCACCCTGGCTACTAGGGTTGGGTGATACAGTTCGTTAATTTCGTTATTCGTTATTAATTCGTATTTAAATTAGATCCAATATTGAGCCATGGATAGCTTCTGGGACACTTGCTATCCAGCTTGCCGGGGTTCAGGGTGTTACGGCAGACCCCCTGCTGCCAATTTTTAGGATCCGTAGAGATCGTGGAGAACGGAAAAGACAGAGACAGCTTTCAGATTTCCAGCATTTATTTCTTACCTAGGTAAGGGTGCCCAGCTCTTCAAGACAGCTGGAGAAGCACACCCCGCTATCCAAATCAACTCAGTATTTATAGACCGCCACAAGGGAGGTCGTGATTTGGAAATTGTAAATCATTTCAGATACCACCATCCTGCGACACAGCCTTACATCAGCTTGTGTTGGCCTTGGGTCCACCCTGGCTACTAGGCTTGGGTGATGCAGTTCGTTAATTTCGTTATTCGTTATTAATTCGTATTTAAATTAGCTTACGATCCAATATCGAGCCATGCAGGAATAGTGTGAGGAGTAATTAAGAATCGAAACAATTTTTCCAGATTTCGTAATTATTTCGTAATTATTTCCGTATGTCTGGTGCAAGTTTTACAATCTCGCATTTACCCCACTTCCGGTCCCTTTGCTCTGCTGCTTCCCTCCTCTTTCCTCATGCTTCTTCTTGCCTCACTCTGGGCTGCACTGGGCTTCCTTCCTTCCTTCCTTCCTTCCTTCCTTCCTTCTTTCCTTCCTTCCTTCCTTCCTTCTTTCCTTCTTTCCTTCCTTCCTTCCTTCTTTCCTTCCTTCCTTCCTTCTTTCCTTCCTTCCTTCCTTCCTTCCTTCTTTCCTTCCTTCCTTCCTTCCTTCCTTCCTTCCTTCTTTCCTTCCTTCCTTCCTTCTTTCCTTCCTTCTTTTCTTCCTTCCTTCCTTCTTTCCTTCCTTCCTTCCTTCCTTCTTTCCTTCCTTCCTTCCAGCTAGCAAATCCCACATCCCCCCCCCTCCCTCCTCTTTCTCCTGGCATCCTTCTTGCCCAAAATTTCTCATTACTTTATTTTTCATACCCTCACTCTATGCCACAGGAATGCGTTGCCAGGTACACCTAGTATATAATATGATATAATATAATATAATATAATATAATATAATATAATATAATAATATAAAATACAATTATAATATAATATATAATATAATAATATTATAATAATATATTATATTATATTATATTATATTATTATATTATTATAATACTGTTATAGTATTGTATATTATATTATATTATATTATAATAATATATAATAATATATTATATACAATAATATAATATTATAATATTATAATAATATAATATAATAATCAATAATATAATGATATTGGTTTCCCTGATTGCTGTCTTGCATCTCTTCTGCAGCATAAGAGTTTTTGACATGCTGCCAGTTGGACTCTGCTGATAGATGAGCAGAGAAACAATCCATCTTCCTCTCTCCTGTGTGACTCAGCGTGAGTATCTGCATATGTTATATGTGACTATCTAATTACTTTGATTGTCTACAAATACAAGGAATATTTGGCTGAAAACCTGAATCCATGACTTTACTCAACAGTGTGTACATAAGGTCAGATCCTGGCAGTTGGTCTCTGCTGATAGATGGGCCGACATGTTTTTTTTTTTGCTGAGAAAGGACTCTGCTGTATTTTGCTTGCTTCTGGGACACTTGCTATCCAGCTTGCAGGGGTTCGGGGAGGTCGTGATTTGGAAATTGTAAATCATTTCAGATACCACCATCCTGCGACACAGCCTTACATCAGCTTGTGTTGGCCTTGGGTCCACCCTGGCTACATCAAGCCCTGGCGCAGGGTTCTGCTTTCTCTTCCCCGCAGTCTTCCCATAAAAGCCGTGATTTATGAAGCGCAGACGCAGCCGACGACGGTTGCCCAGAAGGGCCTGCTTGCTCGCCTGCTTGCGCAGGACTCCCAGAGGGAAGCCGCCTGTTCGGAGATGGCAAGGTGACAGGGCCGAGGCGGAGCGAGCGCAACACAATGTGTCTCGAGGCGGCCTGTCAGCCCCGAGATGGATGTAGTGGCAGAGGAGGCCCATTACTTCATTCACACCTCAACGGGCAAACAATAAAGCTCACACAGGCGGCGGGAGCAGCTGCAGGGGGGGCCTTCCATGCTCGGCATTGCGAACCCGAGCCCGAACAAGTCGGAGATGGCATCGCCCACTGTTTGGCCCAAGAACATGAAGATCCAGAGCACAACGCAAGCTGACGCAAGGTGCATCTACACCAGGGGTGGATGGGATGGATCTCCTAAAAGTCAACACCTTCAAGTGTTGTTGTTCATTCGTTCAGTCATCTCTGACTCTTCGTGACCTCATGGACCAGCCCACGCCAGAGCTCCCTGTCGGCCGTCACCACCCCCAGCTCCTTCAAGGTCAGTCCAGTCACATCTATCCATCTTGCCCTTGGTCGGCCCCTCTTCCTTTTGCCTTCCACTTTCCCCAGCATAATTGTCTTCTCTAGGCTTTGCTGTCTCTTCATGATGTGGCCAAAGGACTTCAGCTTTGTCTCTAGTATCCTTCCCTCCAATGAGCAGCCGGGCTTTATTTCCTGGAGGATGGACTGGTTGGATCTTCTCGCAGTCCAAGGCACTCTCAGCACTTTCCTCCAGCACCACAGCTCAAAAGCATCGAGACTCCAAGGGCTGTCCATTAGAGATGGATGGATGGATGGATGGATGGATGGACGGACGGACGGACAGATAGATAGATAGATAGTTTCTTCGAGTTGGAAGAGAGTCCTAGGGCTATCCAGCCCATCCCTTAAAAGATGGATGAATGGATGAATAGATACATGGATGGATTCCTAGAGCTGGAAGAGACTCCAAGGGCTGTCCATTAGAGATGGATGGATGGATGGATGGATGGATGGATGGATGGACGGACAGACAGACAGATAGATAGATAGTTTCTTCCAGTTGGAAGAGAGTCCTAGGGCTATCCAGCCCATCCCTTTAAAAATGGATGAATGGATGGGTGGATGGATGGATAGTTAGATGATTCCTAGAGTTGGAAGAGACTCCAAGGGCTATCCAGTCCAACCCTTAAGAGATGGATGGATGGATGGATGGATAGATAGATAGATAGATAGATAGATAGATAGATAGATAGTTTCCTAGAGTTGGAAAAGACTCCAAGGGCTGTCCAGTCTAACCTTTAAGAGATAGATAGATGAAAGATAGATTCCTAGTTGGAAGATATTCCAAGGGCCATCCAACCCATTAGAGATGAATGGATGGATAGATAGATAGATAGATAGATAGATAGATAGTTTCCTAGATAGATAGACTCCTAGGGCTATCCAGCCCATCCCTTAAAAGATGGATGAATGGATGGATAGATACATGGATGGATTCCTAGAGCTGGAAGAGACTCCAAGGGCTGTCCATTAGAGATGGATGGATGGATGGATGGACGGACGGACGGACAGACAGACAGACAGACAGAGAGATAGATAGTTTCTTCGAGTTGGAAGAGAGTCCTAGGGCTATCCAGCCCATCCCTTAAAAGATGGATGAATGGATGGGTGGATGGGTGGATAGTTAGATGATTCCTAGAGTTGGAAGAGACTCCAAGGGCTATCCAGTCCAACCCTTAAGACATGGATGGATGGATGGATGGATAGATAGATAGATAGATAGATAGATGCATGGATGGATGGATGGATGGATGGATGGATGGATGGATGGATAGATAGATAGATAGATAGATAGATAGATAGATAGATAGATGCATGGATGGATGGATAGATAGATAGATAGATAGATAGATAGATAGATAGATAGTTTCCTAGATAGATAGACTCCTAGGGCTATCCAGCTCATCCCTTAAAAGATGGATGAATGGATGGATAGATATATGGATGGATTCCTAGAGCTGGAAGAGACTCCAAGGGCTGTCCATTAGAGATGGATGGATGGATGGATGGACGGACGGACAGACAGACAGATAGATAGTTTCTTGGGGTCTCTTCCAGTGCTAGGATTCTATTTATCTATCTCTTAAGAGTTGGACTGGAATCTCTTCCAACTCTAGGAATCTATCTATCCATCCACCCATTCACTGGATGACCCTTGGAGTCTCTTCCAACTCTAGGAATCTATCCACCCAACCATCCATCCATCTCTTAAGGGTTGGAGTGGATAGCCCTTGGAGTCTCTTCCAACTCTAGGAATCATCTAACTATCCATCCACCCATCCATTCATCCATCTTTTAAGGGATGGGCTGGATAGCCCTAGGAGTCTCTTCAAACTCCAGGAAACTATCTATCTATCTATCTATCTATCTATCTATCTATCTATCTATCTATCCATCCATCCATCCATCTATCCATCTCTAATGGGTTGGATGGCCCTTGGAATATCTTCCAACTAGGAATCTATCTATCTATCTATCATCTATCTATCTCTTAAAGATTAGACTTGACAGCCCTTGGAGTCTCTTCCAGCTCTAGGAATCCATCCATATATCTATCCATCCACCCATCCATCTCTTAAGGGTTGGATTGGATAGCCCTTGGAGTCTCTTCCAACTCTAGGAATCCATCTATCTTTCCATCCATCCATCCATCTTTTAAGGATTGGGCTGGATAGCCCCAGGAGTCTTTTCCAACTCTAGGAAACTATCTATCTATCTATCTATCTATCTATCTATCTATCTATCTATCTATCTATCCACCCATCCACCCATCCATCTCTAATCGGTTGGATGGCCCTTGGAATATCTTTCAACTACAAATCTGTCTATCTATCATCTATCTATCTCTTAAAGATTAGACTGGACAGCCCTTGGAGTCTCTTCCAGCTCTAGGAATCCATCCATCCATCCATCTCTTAAGGGTTCGGCTGAGTAGCCCTTGGAGTCTCTTCTAACTCTAGGAATCCATCTAACTATCAATTCATCCATTCATCCATCTTTTAAGAGATGGGCTGGATAGCCCTAGGTGTCTCTCAGATAGGAAACTATCTGTCTATCCATCTGTCTATCTATCTATCTATCTATCCATCCATCTATCAATCTCTTAAGGGTTGGACTGGATAGCCCTTGGAATCTCTTCCAACTCTAGGAATCCATCTATCTATCCATCCATCCATTCATCCATCCATCTTTTAGAGATTGGACTGGATAGCCCTAGGAGTCTCTTCCAACTCTAGGAAAGTATCTATCTATCTATCTATCTATCCATCCATCTATCTATCTATCTATCTATCCATCCATCCATCCATCCATCTATCAATCTCTTAAGGGTTGGACTGGATAGCCCTTGGAATCTCTTCCAACTCTAGGAATCCATCTATCCATCTTTTAAAGGTTGGACTGGATAGCCCTAGGAGTCTCTTCCAACTCTAGGAAACTATCTATCTATCTATCCATCCTTCTCTAATGGGTTAGACTGGATGGCTCTTGGAGTATCTTCCAACTAGGAATCTATCTACATATATATTTAAGCACTGGATTGGATGGCCCTTGGAGTCTCCTCCAACTCTGTAATTCTGTGATTCCTCATCATGCTTGGTAATGAGTTATGGCCTGTAATCATGATGTGCCTCATCTTTGGAAGCAGAGCAGAGTTTGATGAAAAGGGGGTGTTAAATGGATGTAACTGCAGGGACAGCAGGGAAATAGAGGCAATAGTTGGTAGTAGGACTTGGTTCAACATGCCTCTATCTCCTCTTTGAACCTTCCTTCCTTCTGCAGCATGTGCTCTAAGATGTCCCCAAATCCTGCCAAGGCTCCTCCACCATGTTTTGATTCCTTCTCTCTGGGGAAAGGCTAATTCGAAGGAGTTTAAAAGCTTCCAAGCAGTATGTTGGGAGATGGCCCAGCACGAGGGGTGCCAAGTCTGCCCATCCTTTCCCCGAATAACCGCTGCTCTCCCAAAGATAAATCCAGATGCTCAGCAGCGCAAAGCACCAAATCCTTCCGGGCTTTACATATTTTGAGCGTTGGGTTATTTTTACAGCACACATGGCAGTGAAGTGAGGGGAAAGAGGCAAGTGGAGAGACAGCAGAGAAGGAGAAGGCAAGATAAATAAATGGAGATTGAATCCGGCTAAGGATGTTCCCAGGGGCGGCTCGTCCATTACGCGAAGTAAGCGGTTGCAGAACACTTTTTTTGCCAGGGGCGCAGAGTCGCCTCTGTAAATGCCCCTCAGCTCACAACAGCCCTAGCAGTCCGGAGGGAGCCTCGGCTTTCTTGCCTCGCTGCCGGGCGATCCTCTTCCCAAATGGGCCGGGCCCTTGAGCCTCGCCTAGCCCCTCTCGTTCCTGCTCCACCTAGCCACCGGGTGCGCGAGCAGAACCAGCGCTCAATCGTTCTCCACGTTCGATCCCTTCCCCATGACCGGCTCCCTTTCTCGATCCCCGGGCGCTCCACCCGCCTCCTCTCCTCTCCCCAATCCGGCTGGAGGTATCTCCCACCTCCACTCCCTCCTTTGTTTTTGCGCCTACCTTCAGGAAAGGTGGGCATCTCCACCTCTCTCTCTCTCTCTCTCTCTCTCTCTCTCTCTTGGTCCCAATGGCTGAAGAGAAAGTCAGGAGAAGAGGGAAGAAAGGAAGGAGAAAGGGAGAGGGAAGGATGAATGGGTGGAAGGGAATGGAGAGAGGAAGGAAAGGCAAAAGGGAAGGATGGAAGGAAGGAAGGAAGGAAGGAAGGAAGGAGAAAGAGTGAGGGAAGGGTGGAAGGGTGGAAGGAAAGAGAAGGAAGGAAGGAAGGAAGGAAGGAAGGAAGGAAGGAAGGAGAAAGAGAGAGGGAGAGAGAGAGGGAGAGCCCCTCCGGCTGGAGGTATCTCCCACCTCCGCTCCCTCCTTTGTTTTTGCGCCTACCTTCAGGAAAGGTGGGCATCTCCACCTCTCTCTCTCTCTCTCTCTCTCTCTTGGTCCCAATGGCTGAGGAGAAAGTCAGGAGAAGAGGTGACTTTTGGTGCACAAGCCGGGGTCTTCAGGCACACCTCCGGACCCAAAGTGGAGCAAGTGCGGCAAGTGTAGTTACTGGGATGTATAGTTCACCTACAATCAAAGAGCATTCTGAACTCCACCAATGATGGAATTGAACCAAATATGGCACGCAGAACTCCCACGACAAACAGAAAATATATATCAATGATTGGTTGGGGGTGGTGGTGCCAAAATACTGTTTGCTTACCATTGAAAATTACCTAGGGCCGCCTCTGCATGGCAGTGAAGTGAGGAGAAAGAGGCAAGTGGAGAGACAGCCGAGAAGGAGAAGAAGTCATTTGTGGCAAGATAGAATCATAGAATCATAGAATCATAGAATCAAAGAGTTGGAAGAGACCTCATGGGCCATCCAGTCCAACCCCCTGCCAAGAAGCAGGAATATTGCATTCAAATCACCCCTGACAGATGGCCATCCAGCCTCTGCTTAAAAGCTTCCAAAGATAAATAAATGGAGATTGAATCCTTCTAAGGCTGTTCCCAGATCTCGCATCGGCCAGGGAGGGGTTGGTATATTGGTTTGTGTTGATCATTAACGCATCATTGGAGCGGGGGGGGGGGGGGGGGGTTCCATCTCAATTGAAGCACGCGGTGGTTCGTCCACTTCTTAAAAAGGTTTCCCTTGACTCGACGGTGCTGAACAATTTCAGACCAATCTCCAACCTCCCTTTCTTGGGCAAGGTGCTGGAGCGGGTGGTCGCTTCCCAGCTCCAGGGCTTTTTGGACGACATCAATTACCTAGATCAGTCACAGTCTGGTTTCAGGCCTGGCCATGGCACCAA
The DNA here is from genome assembly GCF_037176765.1 of Anolis sagrei. NCBI lineage: Eukaryota > Metazoa > Chordata > Lepidosauria > Squamata > Anolidae > Anolis > Anolis sagrei. The sequence continues at coordinate 16,623,268 of NC_090033.1, forward strand.
GACGGCCTTGGTCGCCTTGGTGGATGACCTCCGTAGAGAGCTGGACAGGGGGAGTGTGACCCTGTTGGTCCTCTTGGACATCTCAGCGGCTTTCGATGCCATCGATCATGGTATCCTTCTGGGACGACTCTCTGGGATGGGCCTTGGGGGCACGGTTCTGTCATGGCTTCGGTCCTTCCTGGAGGGACGAACCCAGATGGTGAAGCTGGGAGACGCCTGCTCGGACCCATGGCCTTTGACCTGTGTGGTCCCGCAAGGCTCTATCTTATCTCCCATGCTTTTTAACATCTACATGAAACCACTGGGAGAGGTCATCCGGAGTTTTGGAGCTAGGTGCTGTGAAGAAGTGGTTAAACTGCTGCCACCAATTGTGAAGGTGTGTGTTGTAAAACACCCACTGCCACCTAATCTATGAGGGAAGCCGGGCAACGATCAATATCAGCCTAGGAACTATTTTATATAGGGACTGTTAATTACAGAAGGTCTTATTCAGTGGATAGCATAGCGTTTACTCTCTCTGGCTGACTTCACTATTGCAGGCTGTTCAACTTAGGAGAACTGTATCAGGCAAGGCTTGAGGAAAACAGTAACAAGTTTATTTTAACAGGAGTATAACATGTTTAACTGTTTCTTCACAAGAGGCACAAATTGAATCCAGACAAGACAGAGGTACTCCTGGTCAGTCGCAAGGCCGAACAGGGCATAGGGTTACAGCCTGTGTTGGATGGGGCCGCACTCCCCCTGAAGATGCAGGTTCGCAGCTTGGGTGTGACCCTGGACTCATCGCTGAGCCTGGAACCCCAGGTTTAGGCGGTGACCAGGGGAGCATTTGCACAGCTAAAGCTTGTGCGCCAGCTGCGCCCGTACCTTGGGAAGTCTGACTTGGCCACGGTAGTCCACGCTCTGGTTACATCCCGTTTAGACTACTGCAACGCTCTCTACGTGGGGTTGCCTTTGAAGACAGCTCGGAAGCTCCAACTAGTCCAACGCTCGGCAGCCATGATTTTAACAGGAGCGGAGCGCAGGGAGCATACAACCCCCCTGTTGCACCAACTCCACTGGCTACCAATCTGCTACCGGGCTGAATTCAAAGTGCTGGCGTTGGCCTTTAAAGCCCTAAACGGTTCCGGCCCAAGCTACCTATCTGACTGCATCTCTGCCTATGAACCCACCAGGACTTTGAGATCTTCCGGGGAGACCCTGCTCTCGATCCCGCCTGCTTCTCAAGCTCGGCTGGCGGGGACGAGAGATAGGGCCTTTTCTGAGGTGGCCCCCCGGCTTTGGAACACCCTCCCCATAGAGGTACGATCAGCCCCTTCGCTGATGGTGTTTCGGAAAAGATTGAAGACATGGATGTTTAAACAAGCATTCGGTTAATCCGTTGTAACGAATTGTGATGACTAAGGATTGGTTATACACGGACGATGAATTTTGGATTACGATTCCAGTTATGAGATGCATAGGATTGTTATTGGTGGCCCAATAATTTGTACTGTATATGTGTTTTATGCTTTTAACTGAATATTGTTTTTTAAATGTTGTAAACCGCAATGAGTCGCCGATTTAGGCTGAGATATTAGCGGTATACAAGTGCATTAATAAATAAATAAATAAATAAATCTTGATGGTTACATTGGAAAGGTTTCATGAGTAATCTCAGGCACAGACAGCAGGCTTAAACCTAGCCAAACCTTGATTCTTAATTCAGAATCAACAACCCCCTGTAGCTCTCTCACTACCAGGTCCTTCTCTGCAACCACTTTGGTCACCAATTGATTCCCTGAATCCCCACCCTGAGATTCAGTCTTTCCTATAGCACACCGGCTACAGGCACATTTCTAGATGTCCTAGTCATCCGCAAACCAGATCAACAATTGGGTCACACCGTCTACAGAAAACCCACGCACACAGATAGATATCTACATAAAAACTCCAACCATCACCCAAGTCAAAAAAGAAGCACCATGAAAGCCTTGGCAGACCGCGCAAAAAGAATCTGCGAAGCCCACCTCCTCCAAGATGAACTGAACCACCTCAACTGGGCTCTCCAGGCCAATGGAGACTCCACCTCAGGCATCAGAAGAGCTGCAAGACCAAGAACAAGCCACGAGAGTCAAGATGAAGATCCACCCAGAGGAAAAGTGTTCCTGCCATACATCAAGGGAACCACTGACCGCATAGGGAAGCTGATGAGGAAACACAACATACAAACAATCTACAAACCCACCAAGAAAATCCAACAAATGCTACGTTCAGCAAAGGACAAGAGGGATCCTCTCACCTCTGCAGGAGTCTACCGTAGACCATGCAGCTGTGGACAAGTCTACGTAGGGACCACCAAACGCAGCATTGCCCAGACACGCATCAAGGAACATGAAAGGCACTGCAGACTCCTTCAACCAGAGAAGTCAGCCATAGCAGAGCACCTGATGAACCAGCCTGGACACAGCATATTATTTGAGAACACAGAAATGCTGGACCACACCAACAACCACCATGTCAGACTACACAGAGAAGCCATTGAAATCCACAAGCATGTGGACAATTTCAACAGAAAGGAAGAGACAATGAAAATGAACAAAATCTGGCTACCAGTATTAAAAAACTCTAAAATTATAACAGCTAAACAACAGAGAGGAAAAAACCAGGCACAGATTAACACCTCCCAGCAACAGATTTTCCCAGATTCAGGCAGGCCTTCAAATGCTAATGAAGGTGATTAGCTAAACATTCACACCTAACTGCAGCAGGGAAGAGCTCCTTGCCCGACCCCAGCCATTCCACAGATATATAAACCCATTTTCCTACTTCCAACAGACCTTCTCAACCTCTGAGGATGCTTGCCATAGATGCAGGCGAAACGTCAGGAGAAATGCCTCTAGAACATGGCTCCATAGCCCGAAAAAACCCACAAGAACCTACAGGCACATTTCCTGAATCTCCACCTAGAGACTCAGTCCTCTCAGTAGCTCACCGGCGTACTGACTGACCCCTTAAAACAGCTGCCTCCTGAAGAGGCAGTTGGCTCTGCCCCTGTTGCTATGGCAACTCAGCTAACGCCAAGCCACCATCTCCAACAAAACATAATCCTCCATACTTACCATCCCTAAACTACTGTTTAAATTACACATAACCAAAGGAATAAAATTTACACATCGTCACAGGTGCCACCTCTATGCAGATGACACACAACTCTACTACTCTTTTCCACCCAATTCCAAGGAGGCCCCTCACGTGCTAGACGAGTGCCTGGCCGCTGTGTCTATCTGGATGAGGAAGAACAAGCTGAAGATCAATCCCGACAAGACAGAGGTCCTCCTGGTCGATTGTAAACCAGATTGGGGTATAGGGTGGCAACCTGTGTTGGACGGGGTTACACTCCCCCTGAAGCCACAGGTCCGCAGATTGGGAGTCCTCTTGGATTCATCACTTACGCTTGAGGCTCAGGCGTCGGCGGTGTCCGGGAGGGCTTTTGCACAATTGAGACTCGTGCGCCAGCTGCGACCATACCTCGCGAAGGCTGATCTGGCCGGGGTGGTCCATGCCTTGGTCACCTCTAGATTGGATTACTGTAATACGCTCTACATGGGGCTGCCCTTGAAAACGGCTCGGAAATTCCAGCTTCACATCTGGGATCGACCCTCCAGGAAGGACCGGAGCCACGACAGCACCGAGCCCCCGAGCCCCATCCCAGAGAGTCGTCCCAGAAGGATACCATGATCGATGGTATCAAAAGCCGCTGAGATGTCCAAGAGAACCAACAGGGTCACACTCCCCCTGTCCAATTGGTGGAAGGTGCCGATCCGAGGAGAGGCTGGCATATCTACCTTTGGTATGATAAAATTAAAATTGAGAAAAACTTTAACAACTAGGAAAAACTTTTTCCTAGTTCCAACAGATCTCACTACCTCTGAGGATGCTTGCCATAGATGCAGGTGAAACATCAGGAGAGAATGCCTCTAGACCATGGCCATATAGTCCGAAAAAACCTACAACAACCCAGTGATTCCCATGAGAATGTCTCTGAAGGGTGTGGGGATGATGGTGTACTCCCTGAATTGTTACCTGAGAGTTCCCAGGATTTGGGGTTTGAAAACAACTGGGCACCTGGACCAGCTGCACTCGGTGACTAACATAACATCGTCGGTGAACAGCAGCATCCAAGAATGTGGTTCCTTGTATGTCTCCGGTGATTGCGTACATGCATAGTATGAATAGCAGCGGTGACAGAGCCGATCCTTGATGGACTCCGACTCACTGATTATTACAAGGGCTCTCATGTCCCACTCTCTCAGCCTTCTTTTCACCCAAGGAAAGGATTAAAATGGATGGATACTCCAAGTGTGTTGGAGTTCGGCCTGTGATTGTGTTTCAGGATCAGAGTGCTTTGGATGTGGGAAGTGATGCCAATGAATTTCAAGATGGCAATGATGCAGAGAAGGACCAGGAGACCCCTTGTTCAAAGTGTAGTTTCTCATGAGAATGTCTCTGAAGGGTGTGGGGATGATAGTGTACTCCCTGAATTGCTACCAGAGAGTTCTCAGGATCGGCAGTCTACCAGGATCCGACAGAAAAAGATAAAGGAATCTCCATTAAAGCGAAACCAATTTCTGAGTGTTTGGGATAGCTTAACGAGGGGATAAAAGTTCCAAGTATGGGAAATATAGTCAGATGAAGCATCATTTGGAATCAAGTGTAGTTCTCGTCCTTGTTGCTGGGAAGATTCTTGTCTAGGTATTTCTTGTTTCATGGTTTGGATTCTTGGATTGTATGAATGCCTACTCATGCCTTGGATTAATGTTTCTTGGTTTTCTGAATTATATTAGACTTTGCTTTTATGGACTTTGCTGAATTTTATCCTGGACTACTTTTGCTTCTGTTTATCTTCTTCCCTAATTGGATTTACCTATTCCTTTAAAGTGCTTTTTACTTTGCTTTTAAAAAAAATTATCTTCAATAATAGGATTGTTTTCCAATCAACAGTGTTGTGTTTAGAGTCAGATGGCTTTTCCTGTCCTGGAAAGTAAGGCAAATGTAGCCCACCAGCCTGCCTGCCTGTCCACCTGTCACATCAGCACTTTTAATCCTGTACCCATTACTCTGGCCCGGCCCAGTTTTATTGTGTCTTAGTGTATTGTTTATGGCTTGTTGTTTATATTGCTTTAATTGTTTTTAATTTGCTTTAGGTTTTGTATTGTTTTATTGTGTGTTGAGGCCTTGGCCTTTGTAAGCCGCATCAAGTCCTTCGGGAGATGCTAGCGGGGTACAAATAAAGTTTAATAATAATAATAATAATAATAATAATAATAATAATGCTGCAATCGATTCACACTTTGGTCCTTGGGAAACTAGAATCTCCTCCCAAGGTCCGAGGCCCCTTGGCCAGGCTCTTCCCCGAAGTACCATGAGGGAACCGCATCAAGTCCCCAGGTCCAGAGCTCGGCAGAGGCGAGAGGCAGTGAGGAGCAATGAGGCAGTAGCAATGGAACCGGCATATTTGACAATCAGCTGTTTCTAATAAAATATATTCTCAAAACTTAAGAGGTTATTTCCTGAGCGTAGGGGTCCAAAATAAGAAAAGCGAGATGGCAGATAGGGTTAGAATTTAATACAGAAAAATAAGACATTAAAATGGAGCCAATCCGCCATTTTGTGGATACGGAGATCTGAAAGGAAAAACTCCGTATCCGCGGTTTCAAGCGGCGCGGATCCGGCGACCCCGGAATGCCAGGGAGGCATTCCGGGCAGGCTCGCAGTCCCCCGCGGCCTGGAAAAGATTGAATTCATGCATTTAGTTGGCTCAGGCAAGAAGTGACACAAAGTATCAGGCTAGAAAGTTAAAAAGTTGCAATTTCAAGTCCCTTTATTGGGGGAATAGTTACAATGTTAGGGCTTGGGGAAAAGTGATAGAAAGTAGGCCTGGGTAACAACGCAAAAATTTGTTTCTAAAATCGATTTGTAATTGGGGTGTTTTTTTGTTTCGATATTTAAAATAATTAAAAAAATTTCCAAAAAAAAAGTTCGGAATTTACAAAATTTCGTAAATATTTACAAAACATTTTGTAAAGATGGCGTCCTTTTTTTTTCAATATTTTTTAAATATTTTTTAAATTTAATTATTAATTTTGTAGAATAGGGAGGAGAAATTATTATTGAGGGAAGGCAGGCACTCACTCTGGCGGGCCCTCTCGCTCGCCACTCGCTCGCCGCTCGCCCTCTCGCTCGCCGCTCGCCCTCTCGCTCGCCCTCTCGCTCGCCGCTCGCCCTCGCCCTCTCGCTCGCCGCTCGCCCTCTCGCTCGCCCTCTCGCTCGCCGCTCGCCCTCACCCTCTCGCTCGCCGCTCGCCCTCTCGCTCGCCCTCTCGCTCGCCCTCTCGCTCGCTGCTCGCCCTCGCCCTCTCGCTCGCCACTTGCCCTCTCGCTCGCCCTCTCGCTTGCTCAGCCGGCGCCGAGAGAGGAGAGCTCCCAGCAAGCCAGGCGGCCATCTTACGTATTTCCGAAATGGACGGAAATACAAATTTTTTTGGCGCCTGCTGTTTCGCTATTTAAAAACACTTCCAGGTTTAAAAAAAAGTTTTGTAATTGTTTCGTAATTCAAAAATTAACGAATTTTTTAACGAATTACGAATTAACGAAACGAATTGACCAGCCCTAATAGAAAGGCATAGAGGCTTGGTACAGTCCCTGTTTGAGCTGTCTGTTGGGGCACATTTCATCAGTTTGTCCCAATTTGGGCTTCCAGGAACGGTGGAACTCTTTGCTACGGGTCAGACCAATTTGAAAGCGGGGGCCTCCGCTGCCCTCGATGACAGTTGAACCCAAAAATGAGATAAGCGAGGCAAGTTGTGCAAAACCCACAGCACCTTTGGAAAGAAGAGGGGCTCTGCAATATAAGGAGAACTCCCTGATGCGTATCGGGTCTCTGGTGTTGCCGAGGAATGCGCCGAGGAGCAGGTGCTCCAAGAAAAACACGAGCCCGACTTGATGAGGAAACAAAGCAGGGAAGGCGGCCTTTGCACCGTCGGATTTATGGGCCCCAGTAGATCGGGGGATTGAGAGAGGGGGGGACAAGGGCATTTCAGTGAGCGTTTCGGAGGATATATCTATGGACTGCGGGTCACCTTCATGGCCGCCATCAGGCCCAACACCTTGTGTGCTGAGGAAAGGGGGAAAGGGGGGCATCAGGACCACGAGCTGGCTCCGTCGGAGGCCAACTGTACCCCAGACGGGACCTGGCTTTTCACCGGCGGGTAACGTGAGCCCAGCACACGAGTCTGAGGCGAGAATGAGGGAGTGTGAAAAGGGGCTTACAAGTCCCAAAGAGAAGGAGAAGACCAGAGGGCTGGAGGGGCAGGAGCGGGAGAGAAGGTCCAGGCAACCATATATCCCAAAGGAGGAAGGGGGGGGGGAGAATGGAAAAGGAGGGAGGGAGAGAAGGAAGAGGAATGGAAGAGAAGAGAAGAAATGGGGAGGGGAGGGGAAGGAAAGCAGTGGAGGAGGGAGGGAAAGAAGGGAAGAAGGAAGGAAGGAAGGAAGGAAGGAAGGGTAAGGAAAGCAGTGGAGAAGGGAGGGAAGGAAGGAAGGAAGGGGGAGGGGAAGGGAAGCAGTGGAAGAGGGAGGGAGGTAAGGAAGGAAGAAAAGAAGGCAGGCAAGCAGGCAGGCAGGAAGGAAGGAAGGAAGTGGAAGGGAAAGGGAAGCAGTGGAGAAGGGGGGGAGGGAGGGAAGGAAGGAAGGAAGGAAGGAAGGAAGGGGAAGGATAAGGGGAAGGGGAAGGGGAAGGGGAAGAGGAAGGGAAGCAGTGAAGGAGGGAGGGAGGGAAGGAGTGAAGGAAGGAAGGGGGAAGGAGAAGGGAAGCAGTGGAAGAGGGAGGGAGGGAAGGAAGGAAGGAAGAAAAGAAGGCAGGCAGGCAGGCAGGAAGGAAGGAAGGAAGGAATGAAGGAAGGAAGGAAGGAAGGAAGGGGAAGGGAAAGGGAAAGGGAAGCAGTGGAGAAGGGAGGGAGGGAGGGAGGGAGGGAAGGAAGGAAGGAAGGAAGGGGAAGGGGAAAGGGAAGAGGAAGGAAAGCAGTGGAGGAGGGAGGGAGAGAAGGGAAGAAGGAAGGAAGGGTAAGGGAAGCAGTGGAGGAGGGAGGGAAGGAAGAAAGGAACGGGGAATGGAAAGAGAAGCAGTGGAAAAGGGAGGGAGGGAGGGAAGGAAGGAAGAAAAGAAGGCAGGCAGGCAGGCAGGCAGGCAGGCAGGAAGGAAGGAAGGAAGGAAGGAAGGAAGGGGAAGGGAAGCAGTGGAGAAGGGAGGGAGGGAAGGAAGGAAGGAAGGAAGGGGAAGCATAAGGGGAAGGGAAGAGGAAGGGAAGCAGTGAAGGAGGGAGGGATGGAAGGAGTGAAGGAAGGAAGGAGAAGGGGAAAGGAAGCAGTGGAAGAGGGATGGAAGGAAGGAAAGAAGGAAGGAAGGAAGGAAGGAAGGAAGGAAGGGGAAGGGGAAGGGAAGCAATGGAGGAGGGAGGGAAGGAAGGAAGTGACCCCGAGAGCGGCGGAGGCCCCCGCCTTCAAGTTGGTTTGAACTGCAGCAGAGAGTTCCGCAGTTCCTGGAAACCACAATTGGGACAAACTGATGAAATGTGCCCCAACAGACAGCTCAAACTAGGACTGCATTCAGCCTCTATTACTTTCCCCCAAGCTGTGACTTTGTATCTAATCCCTAATAAAAGTACTTGAGATTTGCAACTTTTAACTTTTCCGCTTGTTACTTTGTGTCTTTCCCTTGCCTGAACTATCAAATGCATGAAACGAACCTTTTCCTAGGTTCCGGGGAACCGTGAGCCTGCCTGGGATGCTTTCCCGGCGTCCCAGGGACGCCGGATCTGCGTCAATTGAAACCGCGGATACGGGAATCCCCCTTTCGGACCCCCGTATCCGCGAAAACCATAAAATGGTGGATCGGCCCCATTTTGATGCCATATTTTTCTGTGCTAAATTCTATACTAAACTGCTATCTTGCTTTTCTCATTTTGGATCCCTACGCCCGGGAAATAACCTTTCTATTTTTGAGAATATAATTTGACAGAAAACAGCTGATTGTCAAACTCGCCGGCTCCATGCAAACAGCCCGATCGCTCCGTGCTGCAGCCCGCCCCTGTCTAGCTCCGGACCCGGGGACTTGATGCGGTTCCCCCCATGGGACCTCGGGGAGAAGCCAGGGCAGGGAGCCCCAGTCCTTAGGGAAGAATTGTAGTTTCCTAAGGACCAAGCTGTGGATTGCTAGCAGCTCGACCAGGGGCCCCTCTGCTAACCTTTGCAAGACAAAACAACTTTCTGTTGCCTGTTTTGGACTTCAGGACACATCCATTTCCCAGGAACTTTGGACTCAAACCTTTCACTTAATAAATCAATTCTTTTATCAAACATTAAATATGTTTGGGATGTGGGATGGGGACAGGATCCTTTTTTTTTTGTACTATGTAAGGCTTATGATTTAATTGTATGTGTATCTTGCCATGAAATATTATTTGTCCTTCTGTTTCACCTCTCGCTCTTTGCCCCAAAAATGCGACCAGGAACTATTCAGTGCCTGAGGGAGGGCTACAGTCCCCCTCGAAACCAACCTTATCACAAAACATTTGCATGGACAATAGCAAACTGGAAATTCTTTGTTTATTTTCTGAGTTGGTCTGATAGATGAAGGATTTCTTTGGACATTTTAATTCAATCACAAAAGGATGAGGCTGGCCCCAGGGGACCTCCTCGCCCAGCTCTGTTTACTTCTTCCACCAATCCATTGATGGGCACACCTTATCCGATCAAGGACAGGAACACCTTT
>NC_090033.1:16638077-16668077 GCF_037176765.1 Anolis sagrei
AGTCCACTGTGGATGGGATACTGGGTTTTTTAGTCCATTGTGGATGTGATACTGGGGTTTGTAGTCCACAGTGGGGAGATATTGGGATTTGTAGTCCATTGTGGATGAAATACTACGATTTGTAGTCCACTGTGGAGAATACCGGGATTTGTAGTCCATTATGGACGGGATACTGGGATTTAGAGCCCACTTTGGGAATATTTTGATTTGCAATCTGTGGTGGGTGTGATACTGAGATTTGTAGTTCACAGCGGTAAGGATACTAATATTTGTAGCCCATGGTGGGGGATACTGGGACTTGTAGTCCACAGTGAGGGAATACTGGGGTTTGTAGCCCATGGTGGGAGATACTAGGATGTATAGTACACAGTGGGGGAATACTGGGATTTGTAGTCCACAGTGGGGAGGATACTGGGATTTGTAGTTCATGGTGAGGATACTAGGATTTGTAGTTCATGGTGAGGATACTGGGATTTGTAGTTTATGGTGAGGATACTGGGATTTGTAGTCCACAGTAGGAGAATACTTTGATTTGTATTACAGAGTGGTAGGGATACTGGGGTCTGTAGTCCATGGGGGTAAGGATACTGGGATTTGTAGTCCCGACGTATCCCACTTGGGGGGGATTAAGATCACAGTGGGTGGCTTTGCGGGGACTCCACTTGCTCCAGTTAAGAAATGTTTTCGGAAGAGTCCGGCGAAGACTTCAAAAGCCATCCAGGAAGCCGCCGCCGGCCTGGAGTTCAGCGATCCTCCCCTCAAGAGGCCCTGACAGCAAAACAAGACGGAGAAAAGCAGGCCGGAGATCAAAAAGGAGGCGCAGAACAATAAATCATCACCCAACCGACCTCCCTTGGTGGAGGCTCAGGCACAATCGTCTGGAGATACGCATCTTTCCCAAGGCAGCTGCAACCAAGCGCATCTTCTCTTTGAACTGGGCCGGGAAATGGCCAGAGGGGTTCAAAGCCAGCCCTACAAAATCCATCGATTGACAAGGGACTTGGGGTCACCCATGAAGCGGTTGGGTCGTTCAAAATCATTGTAAGGTTGGAAGGGACCCCAATGGCTATCCAGACCAACCCAAGAGCCAACCGTGTGATGTGGAAGCTCAAAAAGGCCTTCACAAGGAGCCAAGTTGAATGAGATCCATCTTGAGCCGAAGTGAGGTTCAGCACTCGGAGAGCTCCCACACAATCCAAATAACCCTAAATGTCAATATGACATATGTGTTGGTCTTCTCACATGTGTTGAGTCTCCTTGTGGAGAGAAAAGTGAGGTATAGATAAACATAAACATAAACATAATAATAATAATAATACCATAATAATAATAATAATAATAATAATACCAAAATAATAATAATAATAATAATAATAATAATAATAATAATAATAATAATAACAACATTCCATAGAATCCTAGAGCTGGGAGAGACCTGGTAGGCGATCCAGTCCAACCCCATTCTGCCAAGAAACAGGAAAATTTCATTCAAAGCCCTCCCAACAGATGGCCACGCAGCCTCCACCACACTCCGGGGAGAGAGTTCCACTGTTGAACAGCTCACACAGTCAGGAAGTTCTTCCTCATGTTCAGGTGGAATCTCCTTCCTTTCCTGTAGTTTGAAGACATTGGTCAATTGCGTCCTTGATCCATGGCCCTCATCATGGTCCTCACCTATCCGTCCATCCATCCATCCGTCTTATCTATCTATCCATCTCTATCTATCTATCTATCTATCTATCTATCTATCTATCCATCCATCCATCCATCCATCCATCCATCCATCCGTCTTATCTATCTGTCTGTCTATCTGTTGTTATATACATAATATTATTATAATATATTATTATAGCTTATATAGAATGTTATTGTATTATTATTGCTATTATATCTATTATATTATTATATTGAATTGTTATTATTATTATTATTATTATTTATACCCCACTTTCTCTCCACAAGACTCAAATGGATTATTATAGTTATTATATATTATATTATTGTTGTTGTTATATTCATAATATTATTATAATATATTATTATTGCTTATATAGGATATTATTATATTATTATTGCTATTATATATATTATATTATTATATTACATTGTTATTATTATTATTATTATTATTATTATTATTTATACCCCACTCTCTCTCCACAAGACTCAAATGGATTATTATAGTTATTATATAATAATAATAATATTAATAATAATAATAATAATAATAATATATTAATAATAATAATAATAATAATATAAAATAATAATCTATTTGCATCTTCTGGTGGAGAGAAACGTATAAATAAACATCATAATAACAATCCAAAGGCCACTGTCCGGACTCCAACACAATTCATGCCTGTATCCCAACTCCCATCCGCTCTACTGATGAGGCCCAATGATGAGGACTATAGGATTGTAGTATCTATATAGTATAGTGTATAGTATAGTGTATAGTATAGGAGGGACACAACAAGGAGCAATGGCAGTGAGCAACCGGGAAACCATGTAGATCAGGCCTGTGCAAACTTGGGTTGTCCGGGTGTTTTGGACTTCAACTCCCACAATTCCTAACAGCCTACTGGCTGTTAGGAATTGTGGGAGTTGAAGTCCAAACCACCTGGAGGGAGGGCCGAAGTTGGCTCATGCCTGATGAGATAGAAAGGCACGGTTGGGCCTGAGTTTGCAATGTTCCTGTGGGTTGACCTCTGGTTGTCTACAGGAGGTGTTTCCTGGGCAAAGTGCCACCTGGACCTCCCTCAAGAGCCGTAACTCTGAAGGCCCGGCCGGCCTCCGCCCAGGGATTGTTGTTACAGGTGCCTCCACCCGGCCACTCCACCCCCCTTGCCCTGGCCCTGGCCCCCTCTCGGCACCCCAGCACACACACACAGCCCACTCAGCACACGCAGGTTGACAGCAGGCAGGTGGACTTGGTTCTCAGAGGACAGGAAGGGACCCCAAGAGGCCATCCAGTCCAGCCCCCTTAGATAGATAGATAGATAGATAGATAGATAGATAGATAGATAGAGATGGAATCTTAGAATTGGGGGAGACCTCAAGGGCCATCCGGTCCATCCTAAATGAGGATAGATAGATAGATAGATAGATAGAGATGGAATCTTAGAATTGGGGGAGACCTCAAGTGCCATCTAGTCCATCCTAAATGAGGATAGATAGATAGAGAGAGAGAGAGAGAGAGAGAGAGAGAGAGATAGATAGAGATGGAATCTTAGAATTGGGGGAGACCTCAAGGGCCATCCGGTCCATCCTAAATGAGGATAGATAGATAGATAGATAGATAGATAGATAGATAGAATCCAAGAGTTTGAAGGACCTCAAGTGCCATCTAGTCCATCCTAAATGAGAATAGATAGATAGATAGATAGATAGATAGATAGATAGATAGATAGACATGGAACCTTAGAATTGGAGGAGACCCCAAGTGCCATCTAGTCCATCCTAAATGAGGATAGAGATAGATAGATAGATAGATAGATAGATAGATAGATAGATAGATATAGATAGTGATGGAATCTTAGAATTGGAGGAGACCTCAAGGGCCATCCAGTCCAATCCTACAATGACAGATAGACAGATAGAATCCAAGAGTTGGAAGGACCTCAAGTGCCATCTAGTCCATCATAAATGAGGATAGATAGATGATAGATAGATAGATAGATAGAGATGGAATCTTAGAATTGGAGGAGACCTCAAGGGTCATCCGGTCCAACCCTACAATGACAGATAGACAGGTAGAATCCAAGAGTTTGAAGGACCTCAAGTGCCATCTAGTCCATCATAAATGAGGATAGACAGATAGAATCCAAGAGCTTGAAGGACCTCAAGTGCCATCTAGTCCATCATAAATGAGGATAGACAGATAGAATCCAAGGGTTTGAAGGACCTCAAGTGCCATCTAGTCCATCCTAAATGAGGATAGACAGATAGAATCCAAGAGTTTGAAGGACTTCAAGTGCCATCTAGTCCATCATAAATGAGGATAGACAGATAGAATCCAAGAGTTTGAAGGACCCAAGGGTCATCAAGTCCATCCTAAATGAGGATAGATAGATAGATAGATAGATAGATAGATAGATGATAGATAGATAGAGATGGAATCTTAGAATTGGAGGAGACCTCAAGGGCCATCCGGTCCAACCCTTCAATGACAGATAGACAGATAGAATCCAAGAGTTGGAAGGACCTCAAGTGCCATCTAGTCCATCATAAATGAGGATAGACAGATAGAATCCAAGAGTTTGAAGGACCTCAAGTGCCATCTAGTCCATCATAAATGAGGATAGACAGATAGAATCCAAGAGTTTGAAGGACCTCAAGTGCCATCTAGTCCATCCTAAATGAGGATAGATAGATAGATAGATAGATAGATAGATAGAGATGGAATCTTAGAATTGGAGGAGACCTCAAGGGCCATCTAGTCCATCATAAATGAGGATAGACAGATAGAATCCAAGAGTTTGAAGGACCACAAGTGCCATCTAGTCCATCATAAATGAGGATAGATAGATGATAGATAGATAGATAGATAGATAGATAGATAGATAGATAGAGATGGAATCTTAGAATTGGAGGAGACCTCAAGGGCCATCCAGTCCAATCATACAATGACAGATAGACAGATAAAATCAAAGAGTTTGAACGACCTCAAGTGCCATCTAGTCCATCATAAATGAGGATAGACAGATAGAATCCAAGAGTTTGAAGGACCTCAAGTGCCATCTAGTACATCATAAAGAGGATAGATAGAATCCAAGAGTTTGAAGGACCTCAAGTGCCATCTAGTCCATCATAAATGAGGATAGACAGATAGAATCCAAGAGTCTGAAGGACCTCAAGTGCCATCTAGTCCATCCTAAATGAGGATAGATAGATAGATAGATAGATAGATAGATAGATAGATAGATAGATAGTGATGGAATCTTAGAATTGGAGGAGACCTCAACGGCCATCCAGTCCAACCCTACAATGACAGATAGATAGAATCCAAGAGTTTGAAGGACCTCAAGTGCCATCTAGCCCAACTTAAATGAGGATAGATAAAAAGATGATAGATAGATAGATAGATAGATAGATAGATAGATAGATAGATATGGAATCTTAGAATTGGAGGAGACCTCAAGGGCCATCCAGTCCAATCCTACAATGACAGATAGACAGATAGAATCCAAGAGTTTGAAGGACCTCAAGTGCCATCTAGTCCATCCTAAATGAGGATAGATAGATAGATAGATAGATAGATAGATAGATAGATAGAGATGGAATCTTAGAATTGGAGGAGACCCCAAGGGCAATCCGGTCCAACCTACAATGACAGATAGACAGATAGAATCCAAGAGTTTGAAGGACCTCAAGTGCCATCTAGTCCATCATAAATGAGGATAGACAGATGAGGATAGACAAAGGAAGGAAAGAAGGAAGGAAGGAAAGGTGGAAGGAAAGAAGGAACAAACAAAGGAAGGAAGGAAGGAAGGAAGGAAGGAAGGAAGGAGAGAAGGAGAAACAAAGGAAGGAAAGAGGGAGGAAAGATGGAAAGATGCAATGAGCAAAGGAAGGAAAAAAGGAAGTAAGGAAAGGTGGAAGGAAAGAAGGAACAAACAAAGGAAGGAAAGAGGAAGGAAGGAAGGAAGGAAGGAAGGAAGGAAAGAAGGAACAAACAAAGGAAGGAAGGAAGGAAGGAAGGAAGGAAGGAAGGAAGGAAAGAAGGAAGGAGAGAAGGAGAAACAAAGGGAGGAAAGAGGGAGGAAAGATGGAAAGATGCAATGAGCAAAGGAAGGAAAAAAGGAAGGAAGGAAAGGTGGAAGGAAGGAACAAACAGAGGAAGGAAAGAGGAAGGAAGGAAGGAAGGAGAGAAGGAGAGACAAAGGAAGGAAAGAGGGAGGGAGGAAAGATGGAAAGATGCAATGAGCAAAGGAAGGAAAAAAGGAAGGAAGGAAAGGTGGAAGGAAGGAACAAACAGAGGAAGGAAAGAGGAAGGAAGGAAGGAAGGAGAGAAGGAGAGACAAAGGAAGGAAAGAGGGAGGGAGGAAAGATGGAAAGATGCAATGAGCAAAGGAAGGAAAGAAGGAAGGAAAGGTGGAAGGAAAGAAGGAACAAACGAAAGAAGGAAGGAAGGAGAAGGAAAGAGAGGAAAGGAAGGAACAAAGGAAGGGACGAATAAATAAGGAAAGAAGGAAGGAAGGGGAAAAATGGAGGAAGTGGAAGAAAGAAAGAGACCACAGGGGGTGATAGAACTGCTTAGCTAAGTATTTCTGCAGAAAAAGGGAATAAATCTGATTTTTCTCATGGATTCACGCACGCAGGAGGCCCGGGCCTTGTTCCCAGCTGGGAAAAAAGAGAAAACGAGAAAGAAAGCGTCTTCTTCTTCTTTTTCCCAAACAGGAAGCCTGCGTTATCAGCCGGCCCTGATAGCAAGGAGGGAGTCTCTCTCGGCCTGGGAATGGGGAAAGGCCGGCTTCCCTTGCCAGCAACGGGTGCCCATCTCCACCTGCGTGCCTTGCAAAGCAAAGATCACTCCCGCCAGATGTCCCTGAAACAACAGGAAACTGAGCCATCGCCAGTGAGCCTGAGAACGCAAGAGGATCGGGTGCGGCCATGGGCACGCAGAAGTAGTCGCGGCCAAGTGGAATATAATAATATAATATAATATAATATAATATAATATAATATAATATAATATTTAAAATTAATATAATATAATATAATATTTAAAATTAATATAATATAATATTTAACATTAATATAATATAGTATAATATAATAATATAATATAAAATTAATATAATATAATATATAAAATTAATATAATATAATATAATATAAAATTACTATAATATAATATAGTATAATATAGTATGATATAATAATATAATATAATATATAAAATTAATATAATATAATTACTGTATAACTTGCACTGTGTAAACCGCATTGAGTCGCCTAATCTAGGCTGAAAAATGCGGTATAGAAATAAAGCAAATAAATAAATAAATAAATATATTATATTATATAAAATTAATATAATATAATATTTAAAATTAATATAATATAATATAAAATTAAGATAATATAATATATAAAATTAATATAATATAATATAGTATAATATAGTATAATATAATAATATAATATAATATATAAAATTAATATAATATAATATAATACAATACAATATAATAATATATAAAATTAATATAATAATATAATATAATTAATATAATATATAAAATTAGTATAATATAATATATAAAATTAATATAATATAATACAATATAATATAATATATATAAAATTAATATAATATAATAATATAATATAATATATAAAATTAATATCTATATATATAATAAAGAAGAGTGTTTGTATAGGAATTGTGGAGGGCGGTGTATGTGCCAGCGTTCTGATTGGCTGCCGCTGTGGTGCTATTTGCATATGGTCTCTGATTGGGCAGCTTCAATAGGAGCCCCTGGTGGAGAAGAGGGTTCATGGCAGAAACGGTGCATGACAGAAGGAAATTTGCATATGGTCTCTGATTGGCCAGCCTCAAATCCAACATTCCGAGATGAGAAAGAGAGGAAAGGAAAGGCCGGGGGCTGGGTCACAACACTACCCATACAGAGCAGACTTGGCAGAGCCCCCATCACCCACTCTACATCCTACTGCAGTTTGGAGGACTAAGAACCATGGATGATGGGACTTGCAGTACTACCACTCACATTCTGAGACCGCTGTTAACCTTATCCAATGACTGATCAGGACCAAACTTCGCACAGAGACCTCTCATGACCCACTTTACGTCCTGGTGTGGTTTGGCTGGGGATGGACCGTGGATTATGGAACTTGCAGTACCATTGCTCATTCTTCAGACCACTGCAACCCTCATCCAATTACCAAAAAATACCAAACTTGGCACACTGAGTCTCCATGACGCATTCTACATCCAGGTGCAGTATGAAGGAGGATGCACCATGGACGATGGGACTTGCAATACCTGCACTCCCTTCCTAAGACCATTATAACTGCCAACAATGATGGATCAGGACCACAATTTACACAGAGAGCCCGCATAACTCACTCTACATCCTGGTGCGGTTTGGAAGAATTTGACAATGGATGATGGGACTTGCAGTCACTTCACTCACTTCCTGAGACCACTGAGACCCACGCCAATGACTCATCAAGACTAAACTTGGCACATGGAGCTTCAATGACCCACTCTACATCCTGGAGCAGTTTGGAGGACGACAGACCATGGATGATGGGACTTCAAGTACCTACACTACCCAAGACTGCTGCAAAACTCATCTAATGACCAATCAAGACGAAAGTTGGCACACAGAGCCCCCATGACCCACTCTACATCCTGCTGCAGTTTTGGAGAAGGGTGGACCATGGATGATGGAACTTCCAGTACCTTCACTCACATTCTGAGACCTCTGCAAACCTCATCCAATGACGGATCAACACCAAACTTGGCACATAGACCTCTCATGACTCACTTTACCTCCTGGTGTTATTTGGAAAACTTTGGAGATGGATGATGGGACTTGCAGTACCTTTGCTCACTTTCTGAGACCACTGAGACCCTCGCCAATGACTAATCAAGACTAAACTTGCCACATGGATCTCCAATGACCCACTCTACATCCTGGTGCAGTTTGGAGGAGGACAGACCATGGATGATGGGACTTCAAGTACCTCCACTCCCTTCCAAAGATTGCTGCAACCCTCTTCTAATGACCAATCAAGACCACACTTGGCACACAGAGCCCCCATGATCCACTCTACATCCTGCTTGAAAGTTTGAAAGGGGATGGACTTTGGATGATGGGACTTGCAATACCATCACTCACTTACTGACACCACTGACACCCTCATCTAATGACTGATAAAGACCAAACTTGGCACACAGAGCCCCCATGACCCACTCTATATCCTGCTGCTGTTTGTAGGACGATGGCCCATGGATGATGGGACTTCAAGTACCTTCACTCACTTCCTGAAAATAATGCTGCCATTATCCAAAGACCAATAAAGACCAAACTTGGCATACAGAACCGCCATTACCCACTTTCTCTAATAACCCGGGCAACGCCGGGTCCCCAAGCTAGTAGTATAATATAATATAATCATGAGGAGACAGGAAAGCCTAGAGAAGACAATTATGCTGGTAAAAGTGGAAGGCCAAAGGAAGAGGGGCCGACCAAGGGCAAGATGGATGGATGGCATCCTTGAAGTGACTGGACTGACCTTGAAGGAGCTGGGGGTGGTGACGGCCGACAGGGAGCTCTGGCGTGGGCTGGTCCAGGAGGTCACGAAGAGTCGGAGACGACTGAACGAATGAACAACAACATAATATAATATAATATATATAAAATTAATATAATATAATAATATAATATAATTAATATAATATAATATAAGATATATAAAATTAATATTATAATAATATAATATTATATTATATTATATATATAAAATTAATATAATATAATATAATAATATAATATAATATAATATAATATAATATAATATAATATAGGTAAAGGTAAAGGTAGTCCCCTGACATTAAGTCCAGTCATGTCTGACTCTGGGGTGTGGTGCTCATCTCCATTTCTAAGCCGAAGAGCCAGCGTTGTCCATAGACACCTCCAAGGTCATGTGGCCGGCATGACTGCATGGAGCGCCGTTACCTTCCCGCCGGAGCAGTACCTATTGATCTACTCACATTTGCATGTTTTCGAACTGCTAGGTTGGCAGAAGCTAGGGCTGACAGCAGAAGCTCACGCCGCTCCCTGGAATCGAACCTGCGACCTTTCGATCAACAAGCTCAGCAGCTCAGTGCTTTAACCCACTGCGCCACCGGGGGCTCCAATATAATATAGTATAATATAATAATATAATATAATAGATAGATATTATATTATATTATATTAATTTTATATATTATATTATATTATTATAATATAATATAGTATAATATAATAATATAATATAATATATAAAATTAATATAATATAATATAATATCTATCTCTATATATAATAAAAGTGAATGTTTGTATGTATGTATGCGGCGGGAGGTGTATGTGGCAGCTTTCTGATTGGCTGCCACTTTCACAGGCCACTGTGACCAACACGGGTGACGCACCAGGACCAGACTTGGCACACATAACCCCCATGACCCCCTTTATGTCCTGGTGAGGATTGGGGGAGGTGGACCACGGATTATGGGATTTGTAGTACTTTCAAACAGATTGGTTTCCACGGATCACTGTGGCCCCCAACAAACACCAATAAAGACCAAACTTGGCACACAGGGTCCCCATGACCCAGTCTACATTCTGGTCTACATTCACTCACATTCTGAGATGTCTGCGACCCTCATCCAATGACTGATCAAGACAAAACTTGGCACATAGACCTCTCATGACCCACTTTACATCCTGGTGTTGTTTGGCAAAATTGGGAGATGGATGATGGGACTTGCAGTACCTTAACTCACTTTCTGAAACCACTGTGACTCTCAGCCAATGACTGATCAAGACCAAACTTGGCACACAGGGCCCCCATAACCCAATAATAATATAATATGATAATTGTAATAATAATGATATGATAAAAATATAATAAGATATGATATGATAATTTTATTACTATAATAATGATAATATTAATGTAATTATGATTATAATAATAATATATAATATAATGACGATTGTAATAATTATATGATAATAATATAATATAATATGATAATATAATTTTATAATATAATGAGGATAACACTAATTTAATTATGATGATGATAATAATTCTAATGTAATGCGATGATGATGATGATATGACAATGGTGGTAATAATAATAATAATAATAATAATAATAATAATCTTTATTTGCAATATAAATAAAGTTTTTTATTATTATTATTATTATTATTATTATTATTATTATTACCATCATTGTGGTAATAATAATAATAATAATAACCACCATGGTGGTTATAATAATATGATGAGGAGGAGGATGATGATGTTAATGATAATAATATATTAATGATGATAATATGACGATGGTGGTAGTAATAATATTGATGATGATGATGATGATGATGATGATAATAATAATAATATGTTGATGATGATGATATATGTAATAATAGTATGATGATGCTGATAACAATAATATTGATGATGATAATAATAAGATGATGGTGGTAATAATAATAATAATAATAATAATGTAATTATGATGATAATAATATATGTAATAATAATAATAATAATGTAATGACAATGATAATAATATATGTAATGATAATATGATGATGATGATGATAATAATATTGATGATAATAATAATAAGATGATGGTAATAATAATGTAATGATAATAATAATATATGTAATAATAATAATAATGTAATGACGGTAATAATATATGTAATAATAATAATAATAATAATAATGTAATGACGATGATAATAATATATGTCAATGACAATATGATTCTGATAATAATAATATTGACGATAATAATAATAAGATGATGGTAATAATAATAATAATAATGTAATGACGATGATAATAATATATGTCAATGATAATATTATGATGCGGATAGTAATAATATTGATGATAATAATAATAATAAGATAATGGTAATAATAATAATAATAATAATAAGGTAATGACAATGATAATAATATATGTAACGATAATATGATGATGCTGATAGTAATAATACTGATGATAATAAGATTATGATGGTAATAATAATGTAATGATAATAATAATATATGTAATGATAATATGATGATGCTGATAATAATAATATTGATGATAATAATAATAAGATGACGGTAATAATAATAATAATAATAATAATGTAATGATGATAATAATATATGTAATTATAATATGATGATGCTGATAGTAATAATAATATTGATGATAATAATAATGAGATGATGGTAATAATAATAATAATGTAATGACGATGATAATAATATATGTAATGATAACATGATGATGCTGATAGTAATAATATTCGTGATAATAATAATAAAGTAATGACAATGATAATAATATACATAATGATAATATGATGATGCTGATAATAATAATACTGATGATAATAATAAGATCATGATGGTAATAATAATAATAATAATAATAATAATAATAATGTAGTAATGCTGATCGTAATATAATGTGATGATGTTGATGATGATGATGATGATATGATGGTGGTAGTCATAATAATAGTAATGATAATAATAATAATAGGATGATGGTGGTGGTGGTAGACATAATAATAATAATAGTAATAATAATAATAATAATATGATGATGATGATGATATGATGGTGGTAGTCATAATAATAATAATAATAATAATAGTAATAATAATAATAATAATAATAATATGATGATGATGATGATGATATGATGGTGGTAGTCATAGTAATAATAATAATAATAATAATAATAATAAGATGATAGTGGTGGTGGTGGTAGTCATAATAATAATAATAATAGTAATAATAATAATAATATGATGATGATGATATGATGGTGGTAGTCATAGTAATAATAATAATAATAATAATAAGGTGGTGGTGGTGGTGGTGGTAGTCATAATAATAATAATAATAATAATATGATGATGATGATGATGATGATATGATGGTGGTAGTCATAGTAATAATAATAATAATAATAATAATAATAATAAAAAGATGGTGGTGGTGGTGGTGGTAGTCATAATATTAATAATAATAATAATAATAATAATAATAGTAAAAAAAAATTTCATGTCAGGAGCAACCGCTCCTGTTGTGAGAGAATTGGCCATCTGCAAGGACGTTGCCCAGGGGACGCCTGGATGATTTTTTTTTTGATGTTTTATCATCCTTGTAGGAGGCTTCTCTCATGTCCCCGCATGAGGAGCTGGAGCTAATAGAGGGAGCTCATCCGCCTCTCCCCGGATTCGAACCTGCGACCTGTCGGTCTTCAGTCCTGCCAGCACAGGGGTTTAACCCACTGCGCCACCGGGGGCTCCTATAATAGTAATAATAATAATAATAATAATAATAATATGATGATGATGATGATGATGATGATATAACACTGTGTTGGTCTCAATGTCCCTGGGTTCTCGATGTCACTCTTTCCTCCTTGGTCCTATCATCCTCCAAACATGGGAAACGTGCATGGCGCTCCTTCCCTGGCCGGCTGGGAAGCCGCCTTCCTCCTCCCTTCCTCTTCCGCACGCGATTAACAGCCAGTTTCCATTCTGGCGAAGGAAAAAGAAAGAGTGCCATCCCATCCAAAGCTGTGCTTTCCGATAAGGAAAGGCTGCACCTCCCTTTTATCCCAAGTACAACAAGAGCCCACTCTATAAATATATATTTTAATATATATACTAGC
The DNA here is from genome assembly GCF_037176765.1 of Anolis sagrei. NCBI lineage: Eukaryota > Metazoa > Chordata > Lepidosauria > Squamata > Anolidae > Anolis > Anolis sagrei. The sequence continues at coordinate 16,651,528 of NC_090033.1, forward strand.
TTGGGGACCCGGCGCTGCCCGGGTTATTAGAGAAAGTAGGTAAGGGGGTTCTGTATGCCAAGTTTGGTCTTTATTGGTCATTGGATGACAGTTGCATTGTTTTCAGGAAATGAGTGAAGGTACTTGAAGTCCCATCATCCATGGTCATGGGGGCCCTGCGTGCCAAGTTTGGTCTTGATCAGTCATTAGATGAGGGCCGCAGTGGTTTCAGTAAGTGAGACAAGGTGCTGCAAGTCCCATCATCCATGGTCCACCCTCCTCCAAACTGCAGCAGGATGTAGAGTGGGTCATGGGGTCTCTGTGTGCCAAGTTTGGTCTTGATCTGTCATTGGATGAGGGTCGCAGTGATTTCAGTAAGTGAGTAAAGGTACTTGAAGTCCCATCATCCATGGTCCACCCTGCTCCAAACTGAAACAGGATGAAGATAGGGTCATGGGGGCTCTGTGTGCCAAGTTTGGTCTTGATCAGTCATTGGATGAGGGTCGCAGTGGTTTCAGTAAGTGAGTGAAGGTACTTGAAGTCCCATCATCCATGGTCCACCCTGCTCCAAACTGAAACAGGATGAAGATAGGGTCATGGGGGCTCTGTGTGCCAAGTTTGGTCTTGATTAGTCATTAGATGAGGGTTGCAGCAGTCCTGGGGACTGAAGGTACTGGAAGTCCCATCATCCATGGTCCATCCTCCTCCAAACTGCAGCAGGATGTAGAGTGGTTCATGGAGGCTCTGTGTGCCAAGTTTGGTCTTGATCAGTCATTAGATGAGGGCCACAGTGGTTTCAGTAAGTGAGACAAAGTGCTGCAAGTCCCATCATCCATGGTCAACCCTCCTCCAAACTGAAACAGGATGTAGATAGGGTCATGGGGGCTCTGTGTGCCAAGTTTGGTCTTGATCAGTCATTGCATGAGGGTCGCAGTGGTTTTAGTAAGTGAGTCAAGGTACTGCAAGTCCCATCATCCGTGGTCAACCTTCCTCCAAACTGAAACAGGATGTAGATAGGGTCATGTGGGGTCTGTGTGCCAAGTTTGGTCTTGATCAGTCATTGGATGAGGGCCGCAGTGGTTTCAGTAAGTAAGTCAAGGTACTGCAAGTCCCATCATCCATGGTCAACCCTCCTCCAAACTGAAACAGGATGTAGATAGGGTCATGTGGGGTCTGTGTGCCAAGTTTGGTCTTGATCAGTCATTGCATGAGGGTCGCAGTGGTTTTAGTAAGTGAGTCAAGGTACTGCAAGTCCCATCATCCATGGTCCACCCTCCTCCAAACTGCAGCAGGATGTAGAGTGGGTCATGTAGGCTCTGTGTGCCAAGTTTGGTCTTGATCAGTCATTGGATGAGGGTCTCAGTGGTTTCAGTAAGTGAGTAAAAGTACTGCAAGTCCCATCATCCATGGTCAACCCTCCTCCAAACTGAAACAGGATGTAGATAGGGTCATGTGGGCTCTGTGTGCCAAGTCTGGTCTTGATTAGTGCTGATTAGTCTTGATTATTTTATATTATTTGTATTATTATTTTATATTCTTATTCTTATATGTAATTAATCTTTCTCGCTTCTATGCCTTTGGAGTGCCGCCTTTATATTTTTAATAATAATAATAATAATAATAATAATAATAATAATTTTATATTAATTTATTATTATTTTATATACTTATTATATTAATATTAAATTTATATTATTAATAATATTTTATTTTATATACTTATTAAATTAATATTAAATTAATATTATTATTATATTTTATATTATTTGTATTATTATTTTATATTCTTATTCTTATGTGTAATTATAATTTTTCACATTTATGCCTTTGGAGTCCCTCCTTTATATTACTAATAATATTAATATTAATATATGTTATATTACTTTATTATTTTTTATATACTTATTATATAAATATTAAATTTATATTATATTTTATATAATTTTTATTATTATTTTATATTCTTATTCTTATATGTAATTATAATTTTTCACATCTATGCCTTTGGAGTCCCTCCTTTATATTTTTAATAATAATAATAATATAATTTTATATTAATTTAATATTTTATATACTTATTATATTAATATTAAATTTATATTATTAATAATAATATTTTATTTTATATACTTATTAAATTAATATTAAATTAATATTATTATTATTATATTTTATATTATTTGTATTATTATTTTATATTCTTATTCTTATATGTAATTACTCTTTTTTTGCATCTATGCCTTTGGAGTCCCTCCTTTATATTTTTAATAATAATAATAATATATTATAATAATAATTTTATATTATTTATATTATTATTTGATATACTTATATATAATTTACTCTTTTTGGCATCTATGCCTTTGGAGTCATTTACATTTTTAATAATAATAATAATAATAATAATAATAATAATAAAAGAGGGACTTGAAAGGCATAGATGTGAAAAAGAGTAATTACATATAAGTATATAAAATAATAATATAAATAATATAAAATTATATTATTATTATTATATGCCTTTGGAGTCCCTCCTTTACATTTTTAATAATAATAATAATAATAATAATAATAATAATAATAATAATATAATTAAAAATATAAAAGAGGGACTCCAAAGGCATATAATAATAATAATAATAATAATAATAATAATATAATTTTATATTATTTATATTGTTATTTTATATACTTATATGTAATTACTCTTTTTCGCATCTATGCCTTTGGAGTCCCTCCTTTATAATTTTTAATAATAATAATAATAATAATAATAATATAATTAAAATATTAAAGAGGGACTCCAAAGGCAAATAATAATAATAATAATAATAATAATAATAATAATAAAATTTTATATTATTTATATTATTATTTTATATACTTATATGTAATTACTCTTTTTTGCATCTATGCCTTTGGAGTCCCTCCTTTATATTTTTAATAATAATAATAATAATTATTATTATTATTATTATTATATAATTTTATATTATTTATATTGTTATTTTATATACTTATATGTAATTACTCTTTTTCGCATCTATGCCTTTGGAGTCCCTCCTTTATATTTTTAATAATAATAATAATAATAATTATTATTATTATTATTATATAATTTTATATTATTTATATTATTATTTTATATACTTATATGTAATTACTCTTTTTTGCATCTATGCCTTTGGAGTCCCTCCTTTATATTTTTAATAATAATAATAATAATAATAATATTTTATATTATTTATATTATTATTTTATACACTTATATGTAATTACTCTTTTCCGCATCTATGCCTTTGGTGTCCCTCCTTTATATTTTTATTATTATTATTATTATTATTATTATTATTATTATATAATTTTATATTATTTATATTATTATTTTATATACTTATATGTAATTACTCTTTTTCGCATCTATGCCTTTGGAGTCCCTCCTTTATATTTTTAATAATAATAATAATTTTATATTATTTATATTATTATTATTTTATATACTTATATGTAATTAGTACTCTTTGGAGTCCTTCCCTGCTTCGTCCTCTTGTCCTTAGGTGTCCAGCCTCTCAATGCTGTGTGTGTTGATGTTTGCATTGTTTGGAGCCACTTTGGGGAGTTGTTGACTCATGTGTTGGCGATGTTGTGCGATTGGCACACACAAGGAATGCTCCAGCTGCGGTGGCACATGGGGTGGAAGCGCTTGCCGCATTGATTCTTGACATTCTTGTTCCCAAACCAAGAAAATACCAGCGCAAAGTCGTTGTTGTTGTAGTTGTATGGGAACTGCAAAGCAAAACTTCACAAACAAAACTCACCGTGAGAGGCTCAACTTAGGAAACTTCCCCCCAATTGCTCTAGATCTGCAATTTACCAAGATTGCGAGATTCAGAGCAAAACAGGGCCTTCGTTTTCCCTGTGTAGTGTTATTGTTGTTCCCAAGTTATTTAGAAGGAACTGAAACTAAATCGTTCCAACTTTCCCACCGTTTCCCCTTCTTGCAAATTGATTTGGGAAAGGAATAAATATAATTGGACTGGCATCCAAACAGAAAAGTTGCCATCGTATGTCGGGAGTAAATAGGATAGTAAATAGTTCCATTTTGGAAGTAACTAGGAAAGTTGCTTTTTGGGGGAGTAACTAGGAAAGTTGCTTTTTGGGAGAAATTACTGGGAAAGTTACTTTTTTGGGAAATTACTGGGAAAGTTACTTTTTGGGAAGTAACTGGGAAAGTTACTTTTTGGAAAGTTACCAGGAAAGTTACTTTTTGGGAAGTAACTGAGAAAGGTACTTTTTTGGAAGTAACTAGGAAAGTTGCATTTTGGGAGAAGTTACTGGGAAACTTACTTTTTGGAAAGTTACTAGGAAGTTACATGTTTGGGAAGTAACTGAGAAAGGTACTTTTTGGGAAGTAACTGAGAAAGGTACTTTTTGGGAAGTAACTGAGAAAGTTACTTTTTAGGAAGTAACTGAGAAAGGTACTTTTTGGGAAGTAACTGAGAAAGGTACTTTTGGGGAAGTAACTGAGAAAGGTACTTTTTGGGAAGTAACTGAGAAAGGTACTTTTTGGGAAGTAACTGGGAAAATTACATGTTTAGGAAGTAACTGAAAAAGTTACTTTTTGGGAAGTAACTGAGAAAGGCACTTTTTGGGAAGTAACTAGAAAGGTTACTTTTTTGGAAATAACTGGAGGCATTGATTTTTTTGGGAATAAGTGGGAAAGTTGCTTATTTGGAAAGTTACTGGGAAGTTACATGTTTTGGAAGTAACTGAGAAAGGTACTTTTTGGGAAGTAACTGAGAGAGTTACTTTTGGGGAAGTAACTGAAAAGTTACTTTTTGGGAAGTAACTGGGAAAGTTGCTTATTTGGAAATAACTGGGAAAGTTACTTTTTTGGAAATTACGAGGCAATGCATTTTTGGGCATAACTGGGAAAGTTGCTTATTTGGAAGTAACGACAAAATTTGGAGGTAGGTAGGTAAGATACTTTTAGTAATAACTACGAAAGTTACTTTTACAAAAATAACTGGAAAACTTATATTTTGGAAGTAACTAGAAAAGTTATTTAACTAGGAAATTCTTCTTTGGCAGTAATAAAAGTAATAAAACTTACATTTTGGAAGTAATTAGGAGACATGCCTTTTTAGAATTAACTAGGAAATTTACTTAGCTAGGAAATTCTTCTTTGGCAGTAACTAGAAAACTTACTTTTGGAAGTACCTAAGAAACTTTTATAAAAGTAACTAGAAAACTTACATTTTGGAAGTAACTAAGATAATTGCGTTTTTGGAAATAACGAGGAACATTGCTTATTGGAAATAACGAGGAACATTACTTATTGGAAGTTACAAGGAAATTCTCCTTTAGAAGCAAGTAGAAAAGTTACATTTTAGAACTACGGAGGGTTTTTTGGAAGGAACTAGGAAATTATTTTTGAAGTAACTAGGAAAGTTACTTTCATAGAGGTAACTGGGAAGTTGCTTTTTGGAAGTAACTAGGAAAGTTACTTTCATAGAAGTAACTGGGAAGTTGCTTTTTTGGAAATCACAAGGAAAGTTACTTTCATAGAAGTAACTGGGAAGTTGCTTTTTTGGAAATAACAAGGAAAGTTACTTTCATAGAAGTAACTGGGAAGTCAATTTTTTGAAAGTAACTAGAAAAGTTACTTATTGGAAGTAACTAGGAAAGTTTCTTTTTTTGAAATGACTAGAAAAGTTACTTATTGGAAGTAACTAGGAAAGTTTCTTTTTTTGAAATGACTAGAAAAGTTACTTATTGGAAGTAACTAGGAAAGTTTTTTTTTGACATGACCAGGAAAGTTACTTCTTGGAACTAGGAAAGGAATCTTTTCTAGCAGTTGCTAGGGAAGTTACTTTCCTAGAAAATAGTTCTAGACCCCACACAGTATAGACAATATATATATGCACCCAAATTAACTTTTTCCAAATTTTTCCCGAGTTTACAGAGGCGGAATCAGACTGAATGCGATGGGCAACTTGTACAAACTAGTAAAGCATAACATTCCAGAGATTCCAATGGCTGCGCCCAATTTTGCGTCTTTCTCGGGCTTTCCAATGACTTTCTCTGCAGCTCAGCCTATTGTCCAAGAAAAAGGTGATAATAGTGACAATGGTGATGACAGTGAAGATAGTGACAATCATAGTGATGGTGATGATAGTGGTGATGATGACAGTAATGATGAGGATGGTGACGACGATGGTGATTATAGTAATATTATGGTGATGATGACAATGAGGATGGAGAGGATGAGGATCACTATAATCACCATCATCAACATCATCACCATCCTCACCATGACCATTCATGGTGAGGATGGTGAGGATGTTGATGATGGTGATTATAGTGATTATGATGATGGTGATTATAGTGATGATGATGGTGATGATATCAGTAATGGTGATGATGGTGGTAGCAGTGGTGGTGGTGATTTATAGTGATTATGGTGATTATGTTGATTATAGTGATGACGATGATGATAGTCCTGGTGATTATAGTGATGTTGATAGTAATGATGACAGTAATGATGATGAAGATGGTGACGGTAATGATGAGGATGGTGATGATGTTGATGATGGTAATTATAGTGATTTATAGTGATTATGGTGATGATGATGGTGATGATGTTGATTATAGTGATGATGACGATGACGATAGTGCTGGTGATTATAGTGATGTTGATGGTAATGATGACAGTAATGATGATGAAGATGGTGATGGTAATGATGAGGATGGTGATGATGTTGATAATGGTGATTATAGTGTTGATGATGGTGATGATATCAGTAATAGTGATTATGGTGGTGGAGATGACAATGATGATGATGATGATGACAACGATGGTGATTATAGTAATATTATGGTGATGATGACAATGAGGATGGAGAGGATGAGGATCACTATAATCACCATCATCAACATCATCACCATCCTCACCATAACCGTTCATGGTGAGGATGGTGATGATGTTGATGATGGTGATTATAGTGATTATGATGGTGGTGATGATAATGATGATGGTGATTATAGTGATGATGATGGTGATGATATCAGTAATGGTGATGATGGTGGTAGTAGTGGTGGTGGTGATTTATAGTGATTATGGTGATGATGATGGTGATGATGTTGATTATAGTGATGACGATGAAGATAGTGCTGGTGATTATAGTGATGTTGATGATGATGACAGTAATGATGATGAAGATGGTGACGGTAATGATGAGGATGGTGATTATGTTGATAATGGTGATTATAGTGATGATAATGGTGATGATATCAGTAATGGTGATTATGGTGGTGGAGATGACAATGATGATGATGATGACAACGATGGTGATTATAGTAATGATTATGGTGATGGTGACAGTAATGATGATGAGGATGGTGAGGATGAGGATGACGACGGTCATGGTGAGGATGGTGATGATGTTGATGATGGTGATTATAGTGAATATGATGGTGGTGATGATAATGACGATGGTGATTACAGTGATGATGACGGTGATGATATCAGTAATGGTGATGATGGTGGTAGTAGTGGTGGTGGTGATTTATAGTGATTATAGCGATGACGATGATGATAGTGCTGGTGATTATAGTGATGTTGATGGTAATGATGACAGAAATGATGATGAACATGGTGATGGTAATGATGAGGATGGTGATGATGTTGATGATGGTAATTATAGTGATTTATAGTAATTATGGTGATGATGACGATGATTATAGTGCTGGTGATTATAGTGATGTTGATGGTAATGATGACAGTAATGATGATGAAGATGGTGACGGTAATGATGAGGATGGTGATTATGTTGATGATGGTAATTATAGTGATTTATAGTGATTATGGTGATGATGATGGTGATGATGTTGATTATAGTGATGACGATGATGATAGTACTGGTGATTATAGTGATGTTGATGGTAATGATGACAGTAATGAGGATGGTGATGGTGAGGATGATGGACGTAATGATGATGTTGATAATGGTGATTATAATGTTGATGATGGTGATGATATCAGTAATAGTGATTATGGTGGTGGAGATGACAATGATGATGACAACGATGGTGATTATAGTAATATTATGGTGATGATGACAATGAGGATGGAGAAGATGAGGATCACTATAATCACCATCATCAACATCATCACCATCCTCACCATGACCATTCATGGTGACGATGGTGATGATGTTGATGATGGTGATTATAGTGATTATGATGGTGGTGATGATAATGATGATGGTGATTATAGTGATGATGACGGTGATTATATCAGTAATGGTGATGATGGTGGTAGTAGTGGTAGTGGTGATTTATAGTGATTATGGTGATGATGATGTTGATGATGTTGATTATAGTGATGACGATGATGATAGTGCTGGTGATTATAGTGATGTTGATGGTAATGATGACAGTAATGATGATGAAGCTGGTGACAGTAATAATGAGGATGGTGATTATGTTGATGATGGTAATTATAGTGATTTATAGTGATTATGGTGATGATGATGGTGATGATGTTGATTATAGTGATGATGATGATGATGATAGTGCTGGTGATTATAGTGATGTTGATGGTAATGATGACAGTAATGGTGATGAAGATGGTGATGGTAATGATGAGGATGGTGATGATGTTGATAATGGTGATTATAGTGTTGATAATGGTGATGATATCAGTAATGGTGATTATGGTGGTGGAGATGACAATGATGATTATGATGATGATGACAACGATGGTGATTATAGTAATATTATGGTGATGATGACAATGAGGATGGAGAGGATGAGGATCACTATAATCACCATCATCAACATCATCACCATCCTCACCATAACCATTCATGGTGAGGATGGTGATGATGTTGATGATGGTGATTATAGTGATTATGATGGTGGTGATGATAATGATGATGGTGATTATAGTGATGATGACGGTGATTATATCAGTAATGGTGATGATGGTGGTAGTAGTGGTAGTGGTGATTTATAGTGATTATGGTGATGATGATGTTGATGATGTTGATTATAGTGATGACGATGATGATAGTGCTGGTGATTATAGTGATGTTGATGGTAATGATGACAGTAATGATGATGAAGCTGGTGACAGTAATAATGAGGATGGTGATTATGTTGATGATGGTAATTATAGTGATTTATAGTGATTATGGTGATGATGATGGTGATGATGTTGATTATAGTGATGATGATGATGATGATAGTGCTGGTGATTATAGTGATGTTGATGGTAATGATGACAGTAATGGTGATGAAGATGGTGATGGTAATGATGAGGATGGTGATGATGTTGATAATGGTGATTATAGTGTTGATAATGGTGATGATATCAGTAATGGTGATTATGGTGGTGGAGATGACAATGATGATTATGATGATGATGACAACGATGGTGATTATAGTAATATTATGGTGATGATGACAATGAGGATGGAGAGGATGAGGATCACTATAATCACCATCATCAACATCATCACCATCCTCACCATAACCGTTCATGGTGAGGATGGTGATGATGTTGATGATGGTGATTATAGTGATTATGATGGTGGTGATGATAATGATGATGGTGATTATAGTGATGATGACGGTGATGATATCAGTAATGGTGATGATGGTGGTAGTAGTGGTGGTGGTGATTTATAGTGATTATGGTGATGATGATGGTGATGATGTTGATTACAGTGATGACGATGATGATAGTGCTGGTGATTATAGTGATGTTGATGGTGGTGATGACAGTAATGATGATGAAGATGGTGATGGTAATGATGAGGATGGTGATTATGTTGATGATGGTAATTATAGTGATTTATAGTGATTATGGTGATGATGATGGTGATGATGTTGATTATAGTGATGATGACGATGACGATAGTGCTGGTGATTATAGTGATGTTGATGGTAATGATGACAGTAATGATGATGAAGATGGTGATGGTAATGATGAGGATGGTGATGATGTTGATAATGGTGATTATAGTGTTGATGATGGTGATGATATCAGTAATAGTGATTATGGTGGTGGAGATGACAATGATGATGATGATGATGACAACGATGGTGATTATAGTAATATTATGGTGATGATGACAATGAGGATGGAGAGGATGAGGATCACTATAATCACCATCATCAACATCAACATCATCACCATCCTCACCATAACCATTCATGGTGAGGATGGTGAGGATGTTGATGATGGTGATTATAGTGATTATGATGGTGGTGATATCAGTAATGGTGATGATGGTGGTAGTAGTGGTGGTGGTGATTTATAGTGATTACAGTGATGATGATGGTGATGATGTTGATTATAGTGATGACGATGATGATAGTGCTGGTTATAGTGATGTTGATGGTAATGATGACAGTAATGATGATGAAGATGGTGACGGTAATGATGAGGATGGTGATTATGTTGATGATGGTAATTATAGTGATTTATAGTGATTATGGTGATGATGATGGTGATGATGTTGATTATAGTGATGATGACGATGACGATAGTGCTGGTGATTATAGTGATGTTGATGGTAATGATGACAGTAATGATGATGAAGATGGTGATGGTCATGATGAGGATGGTGATGATGTTGATAATGGTGATTATAGTGTTGATGATGGTGGTGATATCAGTAATAGTGATTATGGTGATGGAGATGACAATGATGATGATGATTTTATTTATTTATTTATTTATTTGGTATGCTTGTATACCGCTAATTTCTCAGCCTGTGCGGCGACTCATTGCGGTTTACAACATGTTAAAATATACAATTCATTTAAGCATATAAAATTAAAATTAAAAATACATACAAGAAACATACACAGTATTGGGCCACCAATACGGATCGGGACATCTCATAGTTAAAATCATCATCCAAATTCGTTATCTTAATTGCTAATCCATGGTCAGATAAAAACATCACATCGAGGGTCAATTGAAGGCTTGCTCAAATATCCAGGTTTTTAGTTTTTTCCTAAATGCCATTAGCGAGGTGGCTGATCTTAATTCAGTAGGGAGGGCATTCCAAAGCCGGGGGGCCACCACAGAAAAGGCCCTATCTCTCGTTCCCACGAGCCGCACCTGTGAAGCAGGTGGGATAGAGAGAAGGGCTTCTCCTGAAGATCTAAGGGTCCTGGTGGGCTGATAGGCCGAGATACGTTCGGATAGGTATGTAGGGCCAGAACCGTTTAGGGCTTTAAAGGTCAAAACCAGCACTTTGAATTGGGCTCGGTAGCTAATCGGTAGCCAGTGAAGCTGGTACAGCAGAGGAGTTGTGTGCTCCCTGCGTCCAGCTCCTGTTAATACCATGGCTGCCGCCCGTTGGACTAGTTGGAGCTTCCGGGCCGTCTTCAAAGGCAACCCCACGTAGAGAGCGTTGCAGTAATCAAGACGGGATGTAACCAGAGCGTGGACTACCGTGGCCAAGTCAGACTTCCCAAGGTACGGTCGCAGTTGGCGCACGAGTCTTAACTGTGCGAATGCTCCCCTGGTCACCGCCGAAACCTGGGGCTCCAGGCTCAGCGATGAGTCCAGGATCACACCCAAACTGCGAACCTGTGTCTTCAGGGGGAGTGCGACCCCGTCTAACACAGGCTGTAACCCTATACCCTGTTCGGCCTTGCGACTGACCAGGAGCACCTCTGTCTTGTCTGGATTCAATTTCAATTTGTTCGCCCCCATCCAGACCGTCACAGCGGCCAAGCACCGGTTCAGGACTTCGACAGCCTCCTTAGTAGCAGGTGGGAAGGAGTGACAGAGTTGGACATCATCTGCGTACAGATGACACCGCACTCCGAAACTCCGGATGATCTCACCCAGCGGCTTCATGTAGATGTTAAACAACATGGGGGACAGTATTGAACCCTGAGGAACCCCACAAGACAAAGGTTGTGGGGTAGAGCAGGAGTCCCCCAGTGACACCTTCTGAGACCGACCCTCGAGGAATGACCGGAGCCACTGCAAAACAGTACCTCCGAGACCCATTCCCGCGAGGCGTCCCAGAAGGATACCGTGGTCGACGGTATCGAAGGCCGCTGAGAGGTCGAGTAGCACCAACAGGGACACACTCCCCCTGTCGAACTCCCGACGGAGATCATCCACTAAGGCGACCAAGGCTGTCTCGGTACCATGTCCCGGCCTAAAGCCAGACTGTGCCGGATCTAGATAATCCGTGTCTACCAAGAATGCCTGGAGTTGTGAGGCCACCACACGTTCCATGACTTTGCCCAAAAAGGGAAGATTGGAAACAGGCCGATAGTTTACCAATTGAGTGGGGTCCAGTGATGGCTTCTTCAACAGCGGTTTTATCACAGCTTGCTTTAAGCTGGCTGGAAAAATGCCTTCCCGAAGGGAGGCATTAACCACCACCTTAACCCACTCGGCCAATCCCCCTCTGGCCTCCTTTAGAAGCCAGGATGGGCAGGGGTCTAGGATGCATGTGGTGGCTCTCATCCCTCCAAGCACCTTGTCCACATCCTCGGTTTGAACCAATTGAAATGAATCCATCAAAATCGGACAAGCAGATGCTCGTGTTACATCCTCGGAGACTGCCGTTAATGCGGCGTCCAGTCCAGAGCGGATCAAAGCGACTTTGTCTGCAAAGAACCGAGCAAAAGCTTCACAGCGAGCAGCCGAGTCATCAGGGCACCCATCCTGAATGGTGGGTTTTAAAAGGCCTCTGACAACTCGGAACAGTTCGGCCGGACGGTTCTTTGCAGACGCAATAGTGGCCGCGAAGAAAGTTTTCTTAGCGGCTCTTATTGCCGCGGCATATGACCTTAAAAAGGCCACAAACCGTGTTCGGTTTGACTCGCTCGGATCCGAACGCCACACGCTCTCTAGTTCCCTCTTCTTTCGCTTCAACACCGCCAGCTCCTCAGTAAACCAAGGGGCCGGTTTAGATCGGCTACTTGAGAGGGGACGTTCTGGAGCGATCGTGTCTATTGCCCTGGTCATCTCCCCATTCCAGAGAGCAACCAGGGCATCAACAGGATCACCAACCGCGGTGGCGGGAAAATCCCCAAGAGCCATCAGGAATCCTTCCGGATCCATAAACCTCCTGGGGCGGACCAATTTAATAGGTCCTCCACCTCTGCGGAGGTTAAGGGGCGCAGTAAGTCTAAAGCTGACCAGGAAGTGGTCGGTCCATGGCAACGGAGAGATGGATAGCTCCTCAACACCGCCACCTTCCTCCCATCCCTGACAGAAAACCAAGTCCAATGTATGTCCAGCACTGTGGGTGGGGCCAGATACTTGTTGGGACAGCCCCATGGTCGCCATGGTAGACATGAAGTCCTGAGCCGCTCCCGTTAGGGCAGCCTCAGCATGGACATTGAAGTCCCCCAGCACAAGCAGCCGCTGGGACTCCAATGCCAGGTCCGAGACTACCCCCGCTAGCTCAGGTAGGGAGACTGTAGTGCAGCGAGGTGGACGGTACACTAACAGAATCCCTAATCTGTCCCGGTCACCCACCCTCAGGTGGACGCATTCAAAATTTGTTGACTGCGGGATGGGGGTCCTGGTCAGAGGAATAGAATCTCTATAGACTACTGCAACCCCGCCTCCCCGCCCTCCGGATCTCGGTTGATGCTGCACAGAGAACCCGGGTGGGCAAAGCTGGGTCAGATTTACACCTCCAGCTTCGTCCAGCCAGGTTTCCGTGATGCACGCCAGATCTGCCCGCTCATCCAAGATTAAATCCTGGATGACAGTTGTTTTGCCGTTGACAGATCTGGCGTTCAACAGCACCACTTTCAATCCCGAGGGACCACCATCCTGGTTACACCTGCTTACCATATCAGGAGACCGATTTGGGATTACTAAAGTTGTTCCACGTTCCCTAGGCCGAATTAAAGGTCTCCTTTTCCTGTATCTCCCCTTCCCCACCACGACTTCTATGGGGGCTCCTCGGTTAACGGAAGCCTCTCCCTCCTCCATGATGCATTTGGTGCTTATACTAATAAACCAGGAATCGTTATGGTTTACATACGATGTTATAGTTGCATTTTGCCATAGCTTATCCTTCCAGGTGTACTTCAGTCCCGTTAAGCTATATTCAAGGTCCCTCGCACTATTCCATTTATCCTTACCCACATATAAAATTAGCAACCAAGTCAACAGCTGCCAAGGCGCAGATGGAAACATGGGTGGTAGAAGTTACACACAGTTGGAGCAGGGATTACGCTGTTAAATTACTGATGGTGTTTTAACACAGTATGATAAAACAACAATAAAAATGCGATGGCTTAGTGACCCAAGATGTTAACTAAAATGCGTCATGGAGGCCTGCATCGGTACTAGCTATACAATCAAGATTAAAGTGCTGTAGTTGGCTAAATGCACCGAAAAGTCGTTTAAAGTGCTAGTGGCATAAAGTGCAAGATCAACAATTAGTAAAGTGCACAAGATAACCAACTGGTCATGGAGTTGAATTAATTAGCAATTAGCAATAACCAAGGGTGGTCCACACAATCAAAAGTCAAACAGACGGAACTAAAAACGAGATGCCCAATTGCCAAAATGCTGGGGCCAGAAGATGGTCAACACAGTACTCCGGAAATTGATGGTTGGCAAGTGAGATGATGACAACGATGGTGATTATAGTAATTATTATGGTGATGATGACAGTAATGATGATGAGGATGGTGAGGATGAGGATGACGACGGTCATGGTGAGGATGGTGATGATGTTGATGATGGTGATTATAGTGATTATGATGGTGGTGATGATAATGATGATGGTGATTACAGTGATGATGACGGTGATGATATCAGTAATGGTGATGATGGTGGTAGTAGTGGTGGTGGTGGTGATTTATAGTGATGATGGTGATGATGATGGTGACGATGATGATAGTGCCGATAGTGCTGGTGATTATAGTGACTGGGAAGTCAATTTTTTGAAAGTAACTAGAAAAGTTACTTATTGGAAGTAACTAGGAAAGTTTCTTTTTTTGAAATGACTAGAAAAGTTACTTTTTGGATGTAACTAATAATGATGTCAGTAATGATGACAGTAATGACAGTAATGATGAAGATGGTGATTATGTTGATAGTGATGTTGATTGTGATGATGACAGTAATTATGGTGGTGGTGGTGATGACAACGATGATGATGACCACATCACTATTATGGTGATGATGACAGTAATAATTATGAGGATGGTGAGGATGAGGATGCTGACAGTAATGATGAGGATGGTGATGATGTTGGTGGTGAT
Organism: Anolis sagrei; assembly: GCF_037176765.1. Lineage (NCBI taxonomy): Eukaryota > Metazoa > Chordata > Lepidosauria > Squamata > Anolidae > Anolis > Anolis sagrei. The sequence goes on from NC_090033.1 coordinate 16,666,783, forward strand.
TATAGTGATGATGACGGTGATGATAACAGTAATGGTGATTATGGTGGTAGAGATGACAATGATGATGATGATGACAACGATGGTGATTATAGTAATGATTATGGTGATGATGACAGTAATGATGATGAGGATGGTGAGGATGAGGATGACGACGGTCATGGTGAGGATGGTGATGATGTTGATGATGGTGATTATAGTGATTATGATGGTGGTGGTGATAATGATGATGGTGATTACAGTGATGATATCAGTAATGGTGATGATGGTGGTAGTAGTGGTGGTGGTGATTTATAGTGATTATGGTGATGATGATGGTGGTGATGATGCTGATTATAGTGATGATGATGGTGATGATGACGGTGACGATGTTGATTATAGTGATGATGATGGTGATGATGATGATAGTGCTGATAGTGCTGGTGATTATAGTGATTACCATCAGTAATGATGACAGTAATGACAGGAATGATGATGAAGATGGTGACGGTAATGATGAGGATGGTGATTATGTTGATAGTGATGTTGATTGTGATGATAACAGTAATTATGGTGGTGGTGGTGGTGGTGATGATGACAACGATGATGATGACCACATCACTATTATGGTGATGATGACAGTAATAATTATGAGGATGGTGAGGATGAGGATGATGACAGTAATGATGAGGATGGTGATGATGTTGATGTTGGTGGTGATTATAGTGATGATGACGGTGATGATAACAGTAATGGTGATTATGGTGGTGGAGATGACAATGATGATGATGATGACAACGATGGTGATTATGGTGAGGATGCGGATGATGACGGTAATGGTGAGGATGATGGTGATTATGATGGCAGTGATAATATCAGTAATGGTGATGATGGTAATGGTGATATAGTGATTATGTTGATGATGACGGTGATGGTGACGGTGATGAGGATGGTGATGATGGTGATTACAATGATGATGGTGGTGGTGGTGATTACAGTGATGATGATGGTGATGATATCAGTAATGGTCCTGATGGTAGTAGTGATGGTGGTGGTGGTGATTTATAGTGATATGGTGATGATGACGGTGATGATGATGATGATGATGATGGTAATGATGACAATGATGATCGTGGTGATGATGGTGATTATAGTGATGATGATGGTGATCATGGTGCTGATTATTATAGTTATGATGATGGTGATGATGGATGTGGCGATGATGACAACAATGATGATGATGATAATGGTGATTATAGAAATGATTATGATGATGATGATGCTGGTGATGATGATGATGATGATGATGGTAATGGTAA